>NC_053027.1:431639256-431766214 GCF_003073215.2 Triticum urartu | reverse complement strand
GACACAATTTCACATATATGATGCCTAACTAAACAGGATAGCATGACACAGTTTCAGATATATGATGGATAACTTAACAGGATATAATGGCATAATTCAACATATGATGAGTACCTACTCATTATGACATGTTTACACTTTATGCTTCTTTCTCGTATGTTGTGTGGAATTGTGAGCGGATAACAATTTCACACAGGAAACAGCTATGACCATGATTACGCCAAGCTATTTAGGTGAGACTATAGAATACTCAAGCTTGCATGCCTGCAGGTCGACTCTAGAGGATCCCCGGGTACCGAGCTCGAATTCAATATTGTGCATATGATGTCTAAACTAAGCAATGCAAGACACCATATGCATCATATGAGAAATATAAACATTGCAACTTAGACCATACACCTCAGGTGGGAGATAGGACTGGTCATCTGTCTCTGAATCCTCCTCTGAGGAGCTCCCTGTAACCATCGAGATATATGCTTCAACAGGTACCATTGCCTGCTCCGAAGACCTTGTTTTCACTCAAGATTTTTCCATAACCGTCTCAAATGGCTGATACACATGAAAAGTAGTTCAATATACACAGATTGTCGACAAATGGAATACGTAATGAAAAAAAAGATGGCATGAGATAATTCACATATATGATGCCTGGCTCCATGGCGGTGCATAATTCACATATATGATAACTGGCTGAAAAACATGGCATTGCATAATTCACATATCTAATATAGAAAACAAATAGGAGGCATTCACACAAAGCATGTCTAATCTAAGCAGATGGCATGGCAATGGAAGACACCACATGCATGATATGAGCAATATAACCCAGCCAAGTTAGAGCATGCACCTCGGGGGGGGGATACGACTGGTCATCTCTCTCTGAATCCTCCTCTGAGGAGCTATCTGTAACCAGCAAGAAATCTGCATCGACAGGTAGCACTGACTGCTCAAAAGACCTTGTTTTCACTCCAGATTTTCCCATGACCGACTGAAATGGCTGAAGCACAGGAAGAGTAGATGAATGTATAAACATTGTTGACAAACGGAATACATTGTGGAAAAAAATATGGCACGATACAATTCACATATACGATGACTGGCTAAACAGGATGGCATTGCATGATTCACGTATATGATGCCTGGCTAAAGAAGATGGCATTGCATAATTTCCATATACTCCCCCCATTCCTAAATATTTGTGTTTTTAGAGATTTCAAATGGACTACCACATACAGATGTATATAGACATATTTTAGAGTGTAGATTCACTCATTTTGTTCCGTATGTAGTCACTTGTTGAAATCTCTAAAAAGATAAATATTTAGGAATGGTGGGAGTATGATATAGAAACCAAACAGGTGGCATTCACACAAAGCAAATCTAAACTAAGCTGATGACATATAAGATGTATAATGTAAGCAATGCAAGGCGCCATATGCATGATATGACCAACATCAGCACGCCAGGTTAGAGCAAACACCTCAGGTGGTAAACAGGCGTGGTCGGCTCCTTCTGAATCTCCATCTGAACAGTTATCTTCCTCTGGAATATGATACATCTCCAACGTATCTATAATTTTTGATTGCTCCATGCTATACTATCTACTGTTTCAGGTAATACTGGGCTTTATTATCCACTTTTATATTATTTTTGGGACTAACCTATTAACGGGAGGCCCAGCCCAGAAATTTTGTTTTTTGCCTATTTCAGTGTTTCAAACAAAAGGAATATCAAACGGAGTCGAAACGGAACGAGATCAACTGGAGAAGTTATTTTTGGAAGGAAAGCTACCGGATGGAATTGGACCCTACGTTAGGAGAGAAGGGAGGTTCTCACGAGGGTGGGGGGGGGGGGCGCTCCCCCTAGGGCGCCCCCCTGCCTCGTGGGGCCCCCGAAGCTCCACCGACGTACTTCCTACACCCATATATACCCTCGTACCCTAAAACTTCTAGAATGGAGATTAGATTGGAAGTTCCGCCACCGCAAGCCTTTGTAGCCACGAGAAATCAATCTAGGCCCTCTCCGGCACCCTGCCGGAGGGGGCCATCATCACCGGTGGCCATGGAGGAGTATCCCGGAGGGGCCATCATTACCATGAAGGCCAAGGACCAGAGGGTGGAGGCCATGGAGGAGGAAGCACAAGCGGGAGAACCTCTCCTCCTCTCTTCCGATGGCGCCGGAGTGCCATCGGGAGGGGAATCATCGCCACAGTGATCGTCTTCATCAACATCACCATCCTCATATCTTTTACACGGTCCACTCTCCCGCACACCGCTGTAATCCCTACTTGAACATGGTGCTTTAAGCCACATATTATGATCCAATGATGTGTTGCCATCCTATGATGTTTTGAGTAGATATCTTTTGTCTTTGGGTTGATTGATGATCTAGATTGGTATGAGTTGTATGTTTTACTTTGATGCTGTCCTATGGTTCCCTCCGTGTCGCGCAAGCATGAGGGATTCCCGTTGTAGGGTGTTGCAGTACGTTCATGATTCGCTTATAATGGGTTGCTAGCTAGATTGACAGAAGCTTAAACCCGAGTAAGAGGGATTGTTGCGTATGGGAATAAAGAGGACTTGATGCTTTAATGCTATGGTTGGGTTTTACCTTAATGATCTTTAGTATTTGCGGATGTTTGCTAGAGTTCCAATGATAAGTGCATATGATCCAAGTAGATAAAGTATGTTAGCTTATGCCTCTCCCTCATATGAAACTGCAATTGTGATTACCAGTTTTGTTAACAATTGCCTAGGACAATTTCGCACACCGATCCACCATTATTCCACACTCGCTATTTATAATACTAAGTAAATATTCTAACTTTATGATAACAGCACCTACTTTTATGTTTTAGCTCTCCGATTTCATGCGAAGTTATCCTCTTCATACCCACAACGTAGTTTTATTTCTCGTTGCTAGTTGGAAGCAAACGTTCAGCGCAGGTAGAGTCATATCAGTGGCAGATAGGGCTTGAGAGAATATTGATCTTACCTTTAGATCCTTGTGGGTTCGACACTCCATACTTATCACTTCCACCTTTGGAAAGTGCTACGATGATTCTTTGCACTTCTGGATTATCAAGCTCTTTTCTGGCGCCGTTGCCGGGGAGCAATAGCGTGGGGTTGATATTCTCGTGTGTGCTTGTTTGCTTTCTTCACTAAGTAGATTTTGTGTTTCCTTTTAGTTTCTGTTTAATTGTGGGTGAAACATACAAAAAAAGTTAAAAAATGAAAATACAAAAAATTGCTTGCCTTTCATGTCTAAAAAGTTTTTCAAAAAGAGAAGTGATTGGAAGGTTTTGCATTGAAGAAGTCAGGGTCGACCTTGAGCAGTTGTGTTCATGCTCACGGAAACAATGTAGAATTTTTCATGGAAGTTTCTCTGTAAATAATTATCCCCTTGTATATATTCATTGTATTATAAAAATAAATGTGCCAAGCTCTGGTTTTAGGATGATTAGATTGCTTGTTTGCTATGTGCAAAACAAAAACAGAAACTTTGGCTGTAGTGCATGAATTTACATTTTCTACTGGAAGGTCAAATGGGTCTGAAACTTTTTGCAAATTACTTATGTACAAATTTTTCAAATTTTCAAATTTAGTTCATAATTTTAGGAGTTACAGAAGTTTGTCAAACTTCCATATTACTACAGACTATTCTGTTTTTAACAGATTCTGTTTTGCGTGTGTTGTTTGCTTATTTCGATGAATCTATGGCTAGTATCGGGGGGTGTGAGCCATAGAGAAGTTGGAATACAGTAGGTTTAACACCAATATAAACAAAGAATGAGTTCATTACAGTACCTAAAGTTAGTGATTTGCTTTATTACACTAACGGATCTCACAAGTTTTTGTTAAAGTTTTGTGTGGATGAAGTGTCCGAAGGTCGAGGAGCTATCAATATGAGAAGAATAAAGAGAGGCAAGAGTTCAATCTTGGGGATGCCCAAGGCACCCAAAGTAAATATTTCAAAGGGTACTCAAGGATCTAAGCTTGGGGATGCCCCGGTTGGCATCCCATCTTTCTTCTTCAACGATTATCGGTATACCTTGGTTTTTTGCTTTGTTCACATGATTTGTGTCCTTTGTGTTTTTGTTTTTCCTTTAAGAACCATGCTAGTATGAGATATCCCTTCATCAATTTATAGAATACTTCATGTGCTTCACTTATATCTTTTAAGTATAATCTTATAGAATTGCTCTTTGTGCTTCGCTTAAATCTTTTGAGTATGGTTTTATAGAATGCTTCATCTGCTTCACTTATACATTTTGAGCTTGGATATTGGTTAGTCTATATTAATTGTAGAATGCTCCATGAACTTCACTTATATATTTTGGAGTATGAATAATACTATAATTTGAAGTGGGTTTGGAAGAGTGTCAACTTTAGGAATTAGTGATCCCACTATTTTGGAGGGTGTTGAATCTTAGTGTGATATTTATGAAAGTGGATTTGGAAGAGTGTCAACTTTAGCTAGTAATGATTCCACTATTTCGGAACAGGTTCCAATTGAGTATGAGAACAAAGTTGCTATCCATGATGCCTCTGAAAATTATTATGAGGGATGAATACATGCTTGTAGGAGTTGTATTAATATCAAGTTTCCTCCCTATGTGCTTAAAGTTTTGAAGTTATACTTGTTTTGCCTTCCTATGCTAGTTGATTCTTGTTCCCATAAGTATGTACTCACAAAATTCCTAGGCATAGGAAGTGTGTTAGATTTAAATGTGCTAGTCATATTCTTCAAGATGCTCTCTTTGTGCTTCAATTCCTATCTTTTATGTGAGCATCATTGAAATCATCATGCCTAGCTAAAAGGCATTAAAGAAAAGCATTTGTTGGGAGGCAACCCAATATTTACCCTTACTGTTTTCGTGTGTTTACATGATTAAGCTACTGTAGTAATCATGTTTTATAGCTTTTGTTTCAGTAAAGTGCCAAGTAAGACCTTTGGGAAGACTTGGGTGAAAGTTAATGTGATCTTGTTGTAAAAAACAGAAACTTTGCACTCACGAGAATAGATGTCATTTTTTACGGAAGAGCGCTTGTGAGTTGATTCTTTTTGTAGAAGATTAATAGAAAAATTCCTCACGTCCACCAATTTATTTCATAATATTTGGAGTAGCAGAAGTATGGTTATTGTTCAGATCATTACAGACTGTTCTATTTCTGACAGATTCTGTTTTCGTTGCATAGTTTGCTTGTTTTCTAGTTTCCATGGCTTATATTTCTCAATATAAATTGTAGAAATGAGATGGTACGGTAGGCATTGTGTGAGAACAATTATGAACCTTGTCTTTGACAGTACCAAAGTCAATGGTTTGCTCTTTTCATACTAACCTATCTCACGAAGTTTTGTTAAGTTTTGTGTGATTGAAGTTTTCAAGTTTTGTGTGAGATATCGATATGGGGAGAATAAGGAGTGGAAAGACCCTAAGCCTGGGGATGCCCAAGGAACCCCAAGGTAATATTCAAGGAAGACTCAAGCGCCTAAGCTTGGGGATGCCTCGGAAGGCATCCCCTCTTTCGTCTTCAAAACTATCGGTATACTTTACTCGGAGCTATATTTTTATTGATCACATGATATGTGTTTTGCTTGGAGTGTGTTTTCAATTTTACTTGCTGTTTGAATAAAATCATTGGATCTGAAATATTGAATGAAAAATAATCCTCCCATGGCTAGTTAATAATTTGACTACTCAGTGTTCTTCACTCATATCTTTTGGAGTAGTTTGTCATTTACTCATGTGCCTCACGTATATCCTATGAGTAAATGGTTGAATAAATTGAATGTCATAAACCTGAATTTATATATGTTTCATATGCTTATAACATGGGGAGTAATGACTTCACACATAATAAGTATAGGTAGTAAACTTATTAGAAGTTAGCAAACGTAGAATTGGTCACTTGAACAATTCATGAAAGAATATTGAAGGAAGAGAGGTTTCACATATAAATATACTATCCTGGACATCTTTTATGATTGGGAGAACTCATTAAAATATGGCATGCTAAAGAGTTGATGTTGGACAAGGAAGACAACGTAATGGGTTATGTTTTCTTATATCTGAAATAAAGTATATTGTCATGGATCATCCAACATGTTGAGCTTGCCTTTCCCCTCGTGCTAGCCAAATTCTTTGCACCAAGTAGAGATACTACTTGTGCTTCCCAAAACCCTTAAACCAGTTTTGCCATGAGAGTCCACCATATCTACCTATGGATTGAGTAAGATCCTTCAAGTAAGTTGTCATCGGTGCAAGCAATAAAAATTGCTCTCTAAATATGTATGATTGATTGGTGTGGAGGAAATAAGCTTTATACGATCTTGTGATGTGGAAGTAATAAAAGCGATGGACTGCATAATAAAGGTTCATATCACAAGGGGCAATATAAATTGACGTTCTTTCGCATTAAGA
This sequence comes from Triticum urartu, assembly GCF_003073215.2. Taxonomy (NCBI): domain Eukaryota; kingdom Viridiplantae; phylum Streptophyta; class Magnoliopsida; order Poales; family Poaceae; genus Triticum; species Triticum urartu. The sequence continues at coordinate 431,759,790 of NC_053027.1, read as the reverse complement.
TTTTGTGCATCCATCCCTGAAAGCGCATGGCAACCTCTGCTTCCCTCTGTGAAGGGCCTATCTTTTATTATTATCTTCTACCTTATGCAAGAGTCATGGTGATCTTCACCTTTCCTTTTTACATTTTACCCTTTGGCAAGCATAGGGTGTTGGAAAGGTCCTGATATATATATATATATAATTGGATGTAAGTTAGCATGAGCTATTATTGTTGACATTACCCTTGAGGTAAAAGGTTGGGAGGCGAAACTATAAGCCCCTATCTTTCTCTGTGTCCGATTAAAACTCCATAACCACAAGTATTGCGTGAGTGTTAGCAATTGTGAAAGACTAAATGATAGTTGAGTATGTGAAGTTTGCTAAATCAAAGCTCTGACATAGACTCTTCCTGAAAATAGGATGAATTGCAATTGTTTGATGACTGAGAATATCGTTTGTTAGTTTTCAAGAAAGTTTATGATCCATACTTTAAACTTGTGACTTGCTTGTTACTTCATCATGAAAAGTTTTATGAGATGAGCTATTGTTATTATATGTAATGATGCTAGAAAAAGTGATTGGAATTATCATTGATCAAACTTAAGCACTTACTAGCATTCCACATCAAAAATTATCTTTTTATCATTTACCCACTCGAGGACGAGCAGGAATTAAGCTTGGGGGTTCCTGATACGTCTCCAACGTATGTATAATTTTTGATTGCTCCATGCTATATTATCTACTGTTTCGAGCAATATTGGGCTTTATTATCCACTTTTATATTATTTTTGGGACTAACCTATTAACCGGAGGCCCAGCCCAGAATTGTTGTTTTTTGCCTATTTCAGTGTTTCAAAGAAAAGGAATATCAAACGGAGTCGAAACGGAACGAAATCAACTGGAGAAGCTATTTTTGGAAGGAAAGCTACCATATGGACTTGGACCCTACGTCGGGAGAGAAGGGAGGTGCTCACGAGGGTGGGGGCGCGCCTCCTCCTAGGCGCGCCCCCTGCCTTGTGGGGCCCCTGAAGCTCCACCGACGTACTTCCTGCACCCATATATACACCCGTACCCTAAAACTTCCAGAACGGAGATTAGATCGGAAGTTCCGCCATCGCAAGCCTCTGTAGCCACGAGAAATCAATCTAGGCCCTCTCCAGCACCCTGCCGGAGGGAGCCATCATCACCGATGGCCATGGAGGAGTATCCCGGAGGGGCCATCATCACCATGAAGGCCAAGGACCAGAGGGTGGAGGCCATGGAGGAGGAAGCACAAGGGGGGAGAACCTCTCCTCCTCTCTTCCGGTGGCGCCGGAGTGCCATCGGGAGGGGAATCATCGCCACGGTGATAGTCTTCATCAACATCACCATCATCATCACCATCCTCATCTCTTTTACGCGGTCCACTCTCCCGCACACCGCTGTAATCCCTACTTGAACATGGTGCTTTATGCCACATATTATGATCCAATGATGTGTTGCCATCCTATGATGTTTTGAGTAGATATCTTTTGTCTTTTGGGTTGATTGATGATCTAGATTGGTATGAGTTGTATGTTTTACTTTGGTGCTGTCCTATGGTGCCCTCCGTGTCGCGCAAGCATGAGGGATTCCCGCTGTAGGGTGTTGCAATACGTTCATGATTCGCTTATAGTGGGTTGCTAGAGTGACAAAAGCTTAAACCCGAGTAAGAGGGATTGTTGCGTATGGGAATAAAGAGGACTTGATGCTTTAATGCTATGGTCGAGTTTTACCTTAATGATCTTTAGTAGTTGCGGATGCTTGCTAGAGTTCCAATCATAAGTGCATATGATCCAAGTAGAGAAAATATGTTAGCTTATGCCTCTCCCTCATATGAAATTGCAATAGTGATTACCGGTTTTGTTAACAATTGCCTAGGACAATTCCGCACACCGATCCACCATTATTCCACACTCGCTATTTATAACACTAAGTAATATATTCTAATTTTATGATAACAGCACCTACTTTTATGTTTTAGCTCTCCGATTTCATGCAAAGTTATCCTCTTCATACCCACAACGTAGTTTTATTTCTCGTTGCTAGTTGGAAGCAAACATTCGGTGCACGTAGAGTCGTAATAGTGGCAGATAGGGCTTGAGAGAATATTGATCTTACCTTTAGCTCCTTGTGGGTTCGACACTCCATACTTATCACTTCCACCTTTGGAAAGTGCTACGATGATTCCTTGCACTTGGGGATTATCAGAATACAATCTGGAAATGCAGGAGGGGGGCACTTCGCCCACCATGGAGCGGCGTCTGCATGACATTATATTCGCACGCAATGGTCTTCTCTTTTTCTCTACATGTTCAGTACGATTGTGTACAATATCTAACATGCATAATAAAAAAATTAGTTAGATCTTGTAAGGCCTAAGGGGTGCATGCAAAAATCAAGACTGATGGTAGCAAACGAGTGGATGGATCCAAAACTAATGATAGCAGGTAGATTATAGCTTCAGTTTAAAAAGATAGATAATGGATCATCTATTGTTTCTTGCCCACCCAACATGAACCACAAAGATGACCCCAGATGAACCAGATAGTAGACAGATACTATTCGTTGCTGGCTCGATATGAGACCCATGGGCAATTCAAAACTCAAGATTGAACGATAAAGTAGCAGGTAATAATAACTGATGTATAATGTAAGCAAACACGAAAGACTGCGACCTCTCTTCTGGAACTATGTAGTCCTCATGTTCATCTGCTCAGTCGATGATGGTAATGCAGTTGGCGTGGCTGCCGGCAACGGGGAAGGTGATCAGAGGCGGCGAAAGGAAGTTTGCAGGGGGGGTCTCTGCTGTAGCGAACGCTTCTGTCAATGGTGCACCTCAGGTGGGGTGGATGACGACACGGCAGGAGCAGGACATAAGACACAGAGTTTTCTTTAATGCCTATCTAAAAATGAAGTAAATCTGTAAGGGCTCCTTGGAATTGGAGGATTCTATAAACGCAGGGACAAGAAAACACATGAATAGGATTGGAATGCAAGTGCAAAACAGAGCATTTGGAAACATATGATTTCAGTCAACCTGGGTGTTTGGCTCACATGAATTGGAAAAACAGAGGAATGGAGAAACAAAGTGATGCGACGAGTGTACAACCTCTTTGGCATAGCCTTGTGGACCTTAGCATCATTGGGTTGGACGTGGAGGATGGTGATGATGCTGGTGTGCCTGTTGGAGGCAGGGAAGAAGATCTGAGGCCTCTAGAAACGGCGACGAGGTTACTGCACCACTGTGCTGGACGGTTCCATCGTTGGAGCAGCTCCGCTAAGGTGTACGACGACGAGGCTGAAGCATGACAAGACAGACAACGTTAATCTGAAGTGGGACCCTAATATCATCTGCAATAGATGATGTAAAATACATCACCAAAAAGTGCTAGATGTAAAACGCATCAGCCGCGCCACGGCTGCTCCGACAGATGCTGTAAGTACTGTTCACTCTAAACTTAACTGAAGAAAATGAACTTCACAGTCAAAACTGAATTTTACTGTCGAAACTGATTGAACTAGTAACAGAGCATTGCAATAGATGTTTAGGGCGTTCGAGCACTAGTAGCAGAGAAGCAGTGATCTAAATCAGCAGACGCTCGAGCAGGGAACGCACTAGCAGAGAGCAAGTCGTCCAGTAGCACCGCGAGCGAGTGCTAAAGCAGCAACTCCTGTAGCTGCCAGAGGTCGTGTAGCAGCAGCAGCAGCGCAAGCAAGAGCAAGAGCAGAGCAGCAGCACGAACGAAAGCAGGAGCAGTGGAGCAGCGCGACCGACAGCAAGAACAGAGCCGCAGCGCGAGCGAGAGCCGGAGCATCTGCAGCTAGTGCTGTTGTGGAAGTCGCCGCCAAGGAAGCAACGACATGGGGGAGAGACACCGTGGATGATGTGGCCGGCGACGGCGCCGTCGATGGAGACACGCCATGTCTGCTCGGTATCGAGCACCGGCAGCCCCAAGGAGCGTGGGGTTTCGCAGGTTTTGGCGGCCTCGGTGTACGAATGGGGGGCAAAGGGGGAGGGGCGGCCAAGCTTAGGGACGCGCTTGTCCAAAATGTAGGGTAAGTTACCAGCGTACCCCCACCGGTTTTGACACCGCGACTTGGAGTTTCATTTCCAGCTGAGGGGTAGAAGGGGGATTTAGCGTGTCTGGGCCGCGGGAGCGATTTCAGATGAGGAGGGAGTTCTCGCGCGCGTCCAAATGTCAGGATAACAAGGCGCGACGCGGGTTGAAGAAGCGGGAGTTTCAAAGCAGGTGAGACAAAAGATACTCGAGCTTGGAAATTTCGGGATAACAAGGTGCGGATTCCTTGTTCGGTAGAACAAACTTAACGTGTAAAAAAAATTTCATACAAGACACAAGAGAGTCATGTCCCCTTTTACTATATTGCTATAGATGCCATTGAAAAAAATACAAGAAAAATGTAAAAAAATCGGGAGAACAAGATTACCCTGCACAGTACCAAATCGATTCGCACTTCCCTCAACAACAACAAAAAACAAATCCCACCAAAGAAAGAGTAATGTCCCTTTTTATATGATTATAGATGCCATGATCTAGAATTTCAATTTTTGAATCCATGTTATGTTGAATTCGAATATATTGTAGGTGACCTTGCGGTTTATAGTTGATGTAGTCATACATTTTGATCTTCCATCATATATGAACATTTTACTCCACCATGTGAATATATATATTGTCGTCTTCCATATGGACTAAATTTGAATCAATTTTCCTTATTTGAATACGATTGTTGTCAAGTTATACAATAATTTACATATTATCTTGATAACAAAAAATGTACATATAGCAGTAATCATTTTTCACTATGAACTACATGTACCATACGCTCTCCCATTCAAATATTTGTATCCATTTTATGTTGAATTCAAATCATAGTACATTATTGGTCTCGGTAGCGAGATGTTGGGATAATCTAAAACCTGTTTTCATACGTATAATTTTTGGCTGAATTGGGACAAGTTTTGGTATAAGCCTCTTGCAAAACCAGAGATTCTGTCAACAAGCCTCGTGGTTCGGAGAGGGAACGTGTCACCTTTGTGTGCGAAACGATATACCTGCCTCCCCCCTGATTTTATTTACAGAGGCAACATAGAACTATATGAGTGCCCTGTTAAATTTTGGAATTATTTCGGGTTCATTTGGCCTTTTTATACATTAATTGAGTTTCTGGACTTTTAATGTGCATAATCTAAATATGAATTGCATTCACATGCTGCGGTGCACCAAAGTGGGTTGAAAACTCACATGTGTGTCCTTGGTTCAATTTCTAGGTCCCATGGAAGAAATGAGCATGAAATTCAAATATCTGGGCATCATGACTCGGCCGAGAACATCGAGAAACATTGATTTTAAATTCATGTAAATCCAAAACTCACCTGGAAATCACAAAACTTGGCATGGTGTCATGTCATGGCAGTAACATGTTGTGGTAAAAAATTGGGCCGATTTGGAAGCTCGAGGTTCTAAGAGGGAATGTGCCACCTTTGAGTGTGAAACGATATACGCTGCCCCCCTTGAGTTTCTTAACAAAGGCAACATAGAACTACATTAGTGCCCTGTTAAAATTTGGAATTATTCCGGGTTCGTTTGTCGTTTTTTATACATTAATTGAGTTTCTGGTCATTTAATGTGCATAAGTCAAATTTGAACTACAAGCACACGCTCTCGTGCACCAAAGTTGATTGAAAAATCACATTTGTGTCCTCGGGTGAATTTCTAGGTCCCATGCAAGAAATGAGAATAAAATTAAAACATGTGGGCATCGTGGCTCGGCCGAGAACATTGAGAAACTTCGTTTTAAAATTCTTGTAAATCCAAAACACGTCTGAAAATCATGAAACTTGGCGTGGATGTCATGTCATGTTGTGGTAAAAAATTGGCTGAATAGGAACATATTTTGGTATAAGCTTCTTGCAAACTATAGCTTCTCTCAAGAAGGCTTGTGGTTCTGAGAGGGGACGTGCCACCTTTGAGTGCGAAACGATATACGTTGTCCCCCTTGAGTTTATTTACAAAGGCAACATAGAACTACATGAGTGCCCTGTTAAATATTGGAATTATTCCAGCTTCGTTTGGCCTTATTTACACATTAATTGAGTTTTGGGTCATTTAATGTGCATAATTAAAATTTGAACTACAAGCACATGCTCCCGTGCACCAAAGTTGGTTGAAAAATCACATTTGTGTCCTCGGGTGAATTTCTACTCCCTCCTTCCATCTATATAGGTCCTAATGCGTTTTTCGAGGCTAACTTTGACCAAACGTTAGAGCAATAATATATGACATGCAACTTACACAAAGCATACCTTCAAATTTGTATGTCAAAGGAGCTTCCAATAATATAATTTTCATAGTATACATCTCATGTGCTATTAATCTTGTCAATAGTCAAAGGTTGTCTTGAAAAACACATTAGGCCCTATATAGATGGAAGGAGGGAGTAGGTCCCATGCAAAAAATGAGAATAAAATTCAAACATCTGGGCATCATGGCTCAGTCGAGAACATTGAGAAACTTGGTTTTAAAATCATGAAACTTGGCACGGTGTCATGTCATGGAAGTACCATGTCGTGGTAAAAAAATTGGCCGAATAGGAACAACTTTTGGTATAAGCTTCTTGCAAATCGGAGCTTCTCTCAAGAAGGCTCGTGGTTCTACGAGGGAACGTGTCACCTTTGTGTGCATAATTCAAATTTGAAATACAAGCACATGTTCCAGTGCACCAAAGTTGGTTGAAAAATCACATGTGTGTCCTCATGTATATTTCTAGGTTCCATGCAATAAATGGGAATGAAATTCAAAATTCTGGGCATCGTGGCTGGGTTGGAAACATTGAGAAACTTAGTTTTTTAATTCCTGTAAATCCAAAACACGCATTAAAATAATGAAACTTGGCTTGGTGCCATGACATGGCACCAACATGTTGTGGTAAATTTGCAGTCCGATTTGCGAAGGCGCACACATTAACAATCAACAAAGTCATTTTGGAACAAGTGCTATCACGTTAAAATCGGAAACACAAGTATTATTGAAACCGTGGGCATTCTACTTACTAGTACCATTTACGTGCCGCCACGCGTCCCCATTTTTTATTAGCTAGGAGGCACCGTGCAGGGTAGCTATTTGAGTACGAGAGGCGTGCGATCAGACCCCTGCGCGTGCTTATCAGGAGGAGAGCCCTTTGACCTCCATCTTCCATCCACCTCTCTCCCAAGGTCTCCATTAATGGCGCCTGAGCCTCTGTTTAATGGTGTGGCTATGTCTCACTCGACTGAGATTTAAGAGAGAAAAAAGAAGATCTGAAAACACGGATCTTGATGTAAGATCCGACGGACCTATATAGCATCTACTGTGACTTATAGCAAGACTGATGAATATATAAGGACGATTAAATTTGTTTTATCAAAGAAGGGCTTGCCCCTTCCGATTTTCATTAATGAAAACCACCACAATTCACAAGAAGTTCATCACAACTCCAGCCTAACACGAAGGACTAAAAGCTACCAGATTGAAATCGCAACATCCCAAGAGGCCAACAAAGGCCAAACATCCGCGCTAGAACCCAACATTTCACAACAGACGACACAATCCACATCCTAAACCGATTATTACATCAAAAGAAACCAGGAAACTCAAGGAAGCCCAGCAGCAACTAGAAGAACAACAACGCCAGGGTCGCCACAGCAAGAGTTTTCTTCATTCCAGCCTCGCAACATTGACCTTCCACAGAAAGATAAGGACGATTAATTTTCTTACATAATTAGAAAGATAATTAAAAAAGGCACATGCGGCTACGCCCGAAATACACAAGGGAAAAGAAGAAGGAAGACAAGGATCTGGCTCGCTGATCTGTACTTTGTTGATGCGTTGCTGCAGGCTGCGGGAACTAGTCTCCACGGCGAGCGGCGATGATCTCTTTCGTGTCCTCAAGACGCTTCTTGAGAACATCCACGGACTCCTCCACCAGCCTTTGGCGCTCGTTGCGGAGCATGTTATTCTCGTCCATAAGTTTCTTGACGATGACGCTGGTCCTCTTCAACAAGGCACTTGTCTCCTCTTGCTGGTCTCCACTTCGGACGATCTTCTCCCTCAGCAGGTCGCGCTCGGCCCGGAGCCTCTCATTGCCCTCCCTTAGTTGCCGGATGATGTCGGTAGCCTGTTCAAATGAGGCTTTCATGTCGTCCTACAACCTCGCCCATCCGGAGATCTGATCCATCTGGCTATGGACGATAGCATGCATCTGCCTGTAACAGTCATCGCCTGCCCGCGAGAAATTTTCCCAGGCCGCCGCGGCGCAGCGGGACATCTCTGCTGCATTCGCGGCGCGGTGGGACATCTCTGCTGCTTCCGCGATGCGGACGGGCCAGTCTGCTGCATCAACGATGCGGCGGGACCTCTGTGCTGCTTCAGCGGCGTGGAGGGACCTCTGTGCTGCTACTTCCGCGCGGCGGGACATGTCGGCTACTATCGCAGCGAGGCGGGACATCTCTCGTTCTTCCGCTTCCATGCTCGCCTCTCCCTGGTGGTAATCTCTCGACCCAGAACTCACGCTGGCCATGGCAGACGCAAGGGAAGGATGCTGAATGACTTTTTTGTTTTTGTGGATGAGGAGTTGAGGAGGAATGTGCAGTCATCTTGGCATACTAGTATTTATAACCGAGTACTAATACACTCCTAAGTGGGAAACCATTTAGGTTGTGATCGGTGTGAACAGGTTTGCAATTCAATATAGTATGGTACTATATGCTCCTAAGTGGGAAACCATTTAGGTTGTGATCGTTGTGAACAGGTTTGCAATTCAATATAGCGTGGAGTAATTTGGAATGTGACGAGACGCAAGCTCAAAATTTATTGACAGTTCTAGTTTCGAAGTGCGGCACTATTCCCGGATGGAGTACTTCTTTTTCTACTCCCTCCTTTTCGGTTTTATAGGGCTTATCTCAAAATTTTAGTTTTTCCATTTTATAAGGCTCAATTTGGTTGTTCCCCAACACATGTTCAGATTCCAAGGTGCATTAAATCATTGCATGCAAGTATTAAGAGAAAATTGACCAATGCATGTACTTTATGCATGCATGCATTGCAATTAATGCATTGATAAACATAATTTTTTGAGAAAAACAAGAGCATTAATTAGGTGCTTTTGCAAACTACAAAAAATATTCCACCACTCACCATCTTGGTTGGTGAGATTTTTGAATTAAGCCCTATAAACCGGAAAGGAGGGAGTACCGCTGTGTACGTGCAATAACGGGCACCGTCGTATACATATCTTACGGTTAATGGGGCGTTCGACAGGAATAGCCACATGACGAGCTCTAGGCTAGTCTTTTTTTCCAGACGCATTAAACTACTGATCTGATGTCGAAGTAATTGCTGCATCGCCACCAAAACCCACCATTTCTTAAGCTAAAGTAGACCAAGGTAATCCCTATATTAGCATATTACTAAGATAAACAGAAGGCACTGTAGAAACATTTAGGACGTGAGCTTGTCAATCTGAATGTGGAGGGACACAAGCTTAGCCCCGGCCAGCAGCTTTGGCGGAATTGTCAAGAAGGTCAGCTCGTGCACGTCGACGTCGCCGGGATCCTTGCTGCTTGTCACCTCCATTTCCACCTTGACGGCGTCGGTCATGCCTTTGGGCTCCCCCAGCGGGCCGTTCGCCCACAGCTTGGCCACGTAGTGCCGCAGTGGGGACGCCCCCGCTCTGATGCAGACGACCGACACGGCGATAGGCGCGCCGATGTCGAGCACGCCACCGACCAAGAAAAACGCGCGGCAGTCCTCCTCCGCAAACAGCAAGAGCCGTGGCTCCGACAGTGGCACTTGCAGCTGGAGCACCTTGCCGTACTGGATCCTGTGCATGGGCATGGTATGCGCGGTGCTGATGTGGTGGTAGAGCACCGGCGGCGGGCCTTCGTAGCCACAGACGAGCACGGGGCATTTGTAGGGCGCGAGCGGACACATGCTCTGGTGATCGGCAAGCTTGTGGTAACTGACGTAGAGCCCACAGCCTTCGTGCGGGCACTCCACCCTCACCAACAAAAGGACGGAGTCCACCGTCGTGTTCCGCACGTCGAAGCCACCGCCGCGCTCGCACTTCTTGCACTCCCGCTAGTTCCCGGGGTGCTCAACACGCCAGTCCGCGCAGGCCAGGTGCCCTCCCTTGCACTGCAGAAATCAATCGAACAGCACATCAATCAAGAAACCTGCACCTTGCTCAATCAGTTGAATGGACGAGGTGTATTCGAACCTCATACACCGGAGGCGTCAAGGGGCGGAGGCACAAGGGGTAGTGGAGCACGGTGAGGTCCATCGAGACCTTTGAGAGCTCCATCGTCAGGTCCTGTTCGGTCTGCATGATCTTGCCCTCCTCGTGCACAACCATCTCTCGACTTGGGCCGGGGTATTACAAAGCTTTACCATCACATATTTTATACTACTTCAAGGTGCATTAAATCAACACATGCAAGTATGAAAAGGGGAGTCACGGCATGCATGCATGCGTTGTAATTAATGCATCGGTAAACGCAAATTATTGAAATATATCGAGTGAAGTGCTTTGATGTGTCGCGTCAACTCGTACATCAACGAGAAGTTTGATTATCCTCTCCCTCGCGGACTTAACTGCACCTGCCTTTGGCTGTATGACAGGTTGGCCACACACCTGTCGGGCCCACCTGTCATACACGCAAAGGCAGGAGCGTCCCTCCCTCGCCCATGAGCGTGGTGGCTGGCAAGACTAGGAGAAGCTTTCGCTACATGCTCTCCCTCCCGCACGCGGTGGACATGCAGCAGTTCAATCGGTGTCAGATGGCCAGAAGCGTACTGTAGTACTCCTCCAGTGCAGTAGTACTCCATCATTGTTCGACTTCCCGAAGAGGCGAAGAGCCAAGCGCAGCCCGAACGCTCGTGTGGCAGCTTCATGTGTAGAGTAGTCTAGAATAGCGTGTACCGTGCCTGTAAGCTTAAAATTGTTGGCGTCGGCTCCATGCTATGTGGCCGTCTCGAAGTTTTTAAAAAAAAAAATAAAATAGTCTTCTGGCCCTACCTGACACCCTGGTGATTGTAGTTTGCACGCTCATCTGGTCAAGACAGGAATATATATTTTAATTTGTTTTTTTCGAAAAGGGGGGACTCCCCGGCCTCTGCATCAGAACGATGCATACGGCCACATATATTTTAATTTGTGGTGGGTAAATGTTAGAGGTTGCAACAAATATATTGTACACTGCGGGTCTTTCAGCCAAGTTTAGAGGCAAGCATGTGGGGCCAGTGCTATGATGTGTCGCGTCAACTCGTACAAGGAGGAGAAGCTTGATTTTACTACACGCCTTCTCCCTCACCCATGTGCGCGGTTTCTCGCAAACGAGGACATGCTTTTGCTTAGTAGTACTTCTACAACAAGCTATCCGTCCCGCTCACGGTGGACGGACATGCAGCAGTGGATTCGACACTGTAGAAGCAGTAGTAGTAACATCATTATTCGTCTTCTCGAAGAGGCAAGAGCCAAGCGCAAACCGAACGTTGCAGTTGCAAACATTGGAGCACACATATAGCCAGGCTCTTGCATGAGACAAAATTGCTATGTGAGCCCACTATTGTACTAGTACGTACAACTACTTGCTAGTATAGCCCTGTAAACCAGAAAGGAGTATTTGCCCTTCTAGAGATTTCAACAAGTGACTGGACTACACCGAGATAGAGTACATATGGAGCAAAATGAGTGAATCTGCACCGTAAATAAATACGTACTAGTTCTATCATTTTCCTCTCCGAGTTGCACAATATTGAGTATACTGACTAGTCTCTTTTTGACACGCATTTACGTATTTTTACACAGTACAGACGCAAGAACTCATATACACGTGCATACACTCACCCCTATGAATGCACACATGCACAGCACTATCATCTTGAAATTTATGAAGTCACCATAGGCACCTCGTCGTCGACGGGTCCATAGGTGCTTGAATGCCAAGGAGGGAGAGGGTAGCGGTTCCCGAGACGTTGAACGGTCAATGATGCATCCTCAATTACATGCAGAGGGAATTAATTGGAGAAGCAGAATAGAGCCAGCACGATGTGAATGCAACAGAGTTTGGACTGTCATATAATAAAGGCGCCCCACCACTCCAATCCATCTACTCCCAAGTCTCTGTGCAACACTGCTCACTCCAATCCAAGACCAAGTGACCAGAAGCCACAAGCACCTATGGAGGCGATGGACGCGAGCGGCAGTCGGCTATGCCAAATCATCCAAGGCGCTGGCCTGCGGCCCAGCACCGCGCAGCATTTCCAGATGGTGCTGGCGACCGCAGGCATCGTAGCCCTCACCGACGCCGGCTTCGCCTCTCGCATGGACGACATGATGGTCAAATCCATCCGCATGTTCACCGCCGTCAAGAAGCGCGCGGACGACCTTGTCGTACTGCTCTAGCCCGCGCACCCAGGCTCCTCATTGCCTGCCACCCTCATCGGACTCCATGGTGACGAACTCTTTCAAGCCCTGGTGGCCCTGCAGGTGCTGGAGGTTGCGATGAAGAATGTGCACCTCGAGGCCGCGCTCACCGCGCAGCACCTCGCCATGCAAGAAACCGTCGACCTGCACATCCACGTCTATGAGGAAATCGTCTACATAGGCCACTCCAAGGCAAGCGAGGACAGAAAGACGTTGGCCTTCTTCCAGCGGCTGGAATCTTTGGACACCATTGTTCAGAAGTACGTCGACCTGGGCACGAAAGCCGCTGCTACTTAGGCGCCATTCGGTGGGCCGGCGCCCTGAGTCGAGGAGGTGGACATCGTCGATGGATGCATCTCTTCTTCTTGCCTCCTGTAACCAGCACTGCATCGCCTCGTGGCCTTAATGTCTTATTAGTATAGTACTCCCTCCATTCCCAAATATAAGTCTTTCTAAAGATTCCAGCAAGTGACTACTACATACGGAGCAAAATGAGTGAATCTACACTCTAAACTATGTCTACATACATCTGTATGCTGTATTCCATTTGAAATAGTATCTAAAAAGGCTTATATTTATAAACGGAGGGAGTATATGGCATTTTTATTCGAGTCATAATGTTTTCACTGTGAGGTGGGGCCGCAGTTGAGCAAACCCACCCCGCCCACCGGGCGTCGGCCGAGTTTAGAATTAGAAGAGAGAAACGAGGGAGGAGAGCTAGTTGTAGCACGGACGGTGTTGTCAGATGGGACTCGTGTTTATAGAATAGGAGTACTGAGCACTCGTGCCTCTTTTTTTTAGGGAAAAATTAGTTGTATGTCTAGTACCACTAGTTGGGTGCGTGCGACCTATAGCTGTCATCACTTTAGGTCTCCTTTTTGAACAGCGGCTACGCTTCACAGTACATATTATTTCACGCATTTATCCTCTTATATGTACTCCTAGGCTATTTCCACATGCTCCCATTCGCCGACATGTGGGACATAGAGCATCTGGGTCGTAGTGCATGCATGACTCGGAGCATATGCCGGGGTACTTTACATTTCAGACCTCACGAATTACATGCAAACCCCCCGCAGAAGAATAAATAAATGAATGAATTACTACATGAAACCGGATTATTTTCATGGAAACCGGAGCACGTTCATTAAATTTTGAACATAACACGTTTATAAAAAATGACCGGACTGAAACTAGTCTAAGGGCCTCTTTTATTTTTCCCGCAAAAAAGGGCCTCTTTGATTCGCAAGATACTGAAAACACAGGAATGTGGAAAGTATGATGGCGATGAACCGAGACGAGGAGAACTCTAACTCAGTTAGAGGTTAGAGTTAGATTCTAACCTTGAACAAACTCTAAACCAAAGAGGTGTATGGATGGCAGGAGTAGATTGACAATAAATGCTCTATCTCAATCATTTGACTACTTTGGACCCTATTTCCTGCCGGATTTGGAGGGTGCTTGGATACGTTTTAGTTCCATGACTAAAAGTAGTGGGACTAAAACTTGGTAGCCTCACCCATGCTTGGATCCAAATACTAAAGAGACTAAAATCAAGTTAATGAGCATTTATTATCCTCCAAACACTCCAATCTAGAACTCGCCTGTGTTAAAGGAGAGGAGTTAAATGAGGAGAGAGAGGAGTAATCCACATTTTAGTAGGGGTACCCCTGACTAAATTTTTTTAGTCTCAAGACTAGTTTTAGCCCCTCTTTAGTCAGGGGTGCTTGGAACTTTAGCCTCTTAAAGAGACTATTTTTAGTCAGACTAAAATAAGTGCCTTGGATCCAAGCACCCTCTTGGTGTGGCCGTCTCTTCTGTGGCCTCCTCCCGCTCACAATTGACATAAACGAACCATCTATACAAATCAAGCATGCAAAACATGATAATTTTTACTTTGCCATACAAATGAGATATCCCACTTAAACATACAAGTCGTCAATCAAGCTTCACAAAATAAACAAACACTTCATGAAACAAAGAATGAGCTAACTCATCACGGAAGTCATTCATGGTAGGGAGGGAACCCGGAGCCCCTCACGCACCGAGGGAGGAGCTCGCCATCATCGCTCTGGAGGAAGTCATTTGACTAGCTGGGTTAGAGCAAACTAGCTCAAACTAACCCCTCTTGTTTCGATAATTTGGGGCTATTTCAACCCAAACTAGCTCTAACTCAGGGATCCAAACAAAGAGGAGTGTTACTGTACATGCTACAGTGTGGACCGTAGCACATTGTTTTTTATGGCCATATCACCACATTGTTTTCTACTGCTGGTTCACTGGGCTACCGCGGTTCGCACTGCTGGTTCACTGGGCTGTCGTGGTTCGCACTCCTCTGACCTGAGTAGTACTCCCTTCGTTCCTAAATATAAGTCTTCGTAGATATTTCACCGTGGACCACATATGGATGCATATAGATGCATTTTATGTGTAGATTCACTCATTTTTCTCCGTATGTGGTCCATAGTGAAATCTCTCCAAAGACTTATATTTAGGAATGGAGGGAGTAGTATAGTATTAGTATATACCGCATCATTCTTTTCTCCTTCTTACTACTCCGACATGTGGGAGAGCCAGCATCCGGGTCGACGTTTCATGCACCAGATTAGAGCGTGGAATGGAAGGGGGGCATCACCCCGGTCGGAGCGCCAGTAATTCATGACTATAGTGAGTGGTCATATCACAAGTCTTTCCAGCAGTAACGCGCCGTCAAATCGCACAACCCCACTCTCTCACCCTCCCCGTCTCTCTATCAAACCGCCTACCCGAAAACTGCCGCGCGTACTGCCCGGGAAAAGCCCCACCCTCAACTTTTAACTACGCGAAAATAGTTCGAGCTTGTTCGTTCTATATAAATATAGTACTTACTGTATGTTTATTCACCCGTGGGGTTGTTCAATGAATGGAGGGGCAGGGAGCACAAGTGAACAATATTGTAGCACTACTAGTAGAAAGTAGGAGTCGTACAGTAGTCACCTTAAATAGAGAGTTTCTTTTCTTTAATGCCACATACACAAATTGAAACGCTTGTTGTGGAGAGAAAAAAGATAATCACTCCACTATATATGGACGCAGGGGCCTGAGCGCTTGCTTTACTAGGGTTTCTCTCTTCATTCTCTCATCCTTTCCAGATATAAACAAGACAGCGGTAGCGACATTTCTCTCTGCTCACCGCTGGTCACACATCCGGCCGGATCCCTTCGGCCAGTGTGTGTAGAGGACTAAAAGGTGCATCATTCACGTGGTCATCGCCGCAGAGGGAGGAAACCCACGGCTGCCGGAGGGGCCCGATCCTCTGCCCTTGCCGTTCTCTCCGACATAGCGCCGGCTGGGAGGTCCTCCGACCCTTCTTCCTCCCTGCCGTATTGTCCGCAGATCCGACCTGCCGCCGCCGACATCCCGGCGGCCCTTAGGTATAAGTTCTTCGAAAGCGGCCTTGCTCTACTGCCCCATCTCCCCACGTGTCTGCATGTGCATCTTTTTCTACTCCCATCAGCTCTTCCAAAGCCACCTAAATTTTTAGTATTATTAGAGGTAAATCTACTTCATGCATTCGAATCTAGGGCTTTGTTCAAACAACGAAGAAAGGGGGGAAAGTTGTAGCATGAATCTAGGACTTGATTCAAAGAGGAAATAATATGGTGAAAGTAGTAGAGACCAGATACCCAACCGGTCTCTTGGTTGAAAAGGGAAATAATGGGAAAACATAGTACAAACTGGATAAGGAACAGATCTATTATTGGTTGAAAAAAGGGTAGAAAATGGCGGCTGGTGGACAAGTCAACAGAGTATGTCCAAGATTAGATTTGCTGCCATCACATAGTAAAAGGTCTCCAGGATTAGATTTGCTGCCCTCACATAGTAAAAGGTCTCAGGATTAGATTTGCTGCCCTCACATAGTAAAAGGTCTCAGGATTAGATTTGCTGCCCTGACATAGTAAAAGGTCTCCAGGATTAGATTTGCTGCCCTCACATAGTAAAATGTCTCCAGGATTAGATTTGCTGCCCTCACATAGTAAAAGGTCTCCAGGATTAGATTTGCTGCCCTCACATAGTACAAGGTCTCCAGGATTAGGTTTGCAGCCCTCACATAGCATGAAAAAACTCGGCATCACTACTTTATGCCTCCTTGTAGGTACATTGTACTGATGCATCCACTGTTGCATGTCCTTATACCAACCTTTTGCTGTTGTTAATGTAAGGGCGCATGTAAAATGAAGCGATCACACTATTACCTTAGGGACATGTCTAACCAGTGTTATTGTTAATCTAATGCCTCGAGTGATAAGATGCAATTAAACTGTGTTACAAATGGCACTCCTGCTGTTTTCCCCAGTATTATAAGTAAGTTGCTCCTTTACGCTGGTGAGTGTCCTGGTGTCCCCATGGTCCCATGCCCTTAAACCAACTCTTTAGCTGCTGTTGATTTACTGTGTCTCGTAAACAAGCAATGCCACCATTAAAGTAATCCCATATTTGAGGAATCTCATTGTTGATCGTAATGCTTCTGGTAACATGAAGCATTGCTGACGTTTTAAAATTTCTACTGTCCTTGCGTGATTGCCATGAACATAATTAAGATGCTTATTTTCATTTTGTATATGTTTCGTATATTCTTATTGACCAGCAACTGTTTACTTTCTATCTTTTTGTGCAGATAGGGATATCCATTTCACCTTGTTGCTATTGTGACTTTTGGTGAACTGCACAAAACACTTATTTTTGGAATGAGTGTCTTGTGCAGTTCAACTAAAATGTCACGTGGGCATCTCTCAATTTTGGTGGAACTACACAAAATGGTGATTGGAGTTTCCGAAATCTCCGTCAAGTTCTGCTGGTAATCTCGTGCAACATTTTATTAGCCTTTGCAAGATGGAGCCGTCACTGTCACCACAATGGCACTTTATTTTAGTGGAACAACACAAAAGGATAAGAAAATTATAGTTGCACCTTACATGAGCCGGACAGCCAATCTTAATGTTCCTCAATTTTAGTGCAACTACTAAAGAAGAACCTGCCAGCTCACAAGAGCAAGTACTTCTTGCTAGCTGAATGATGCAATCTTTGCTTCATTTCAGGTGAACTGCAGGAAAAGGCACATGAATTGAATCATGGAACTCCAGGGAGACCTCATCCAAGTAGAGCTGGAGGTTGAGTTCAAGGAGGCCGCTATTAAAGCGAAATCATGCTCTCCTGTCTCCTTGTTTGTGCTGTGCAAACAGGAATACTCGACTACGGATGTTGTGATGGTCAAGAGCATTCGCCAAGTTCTTCGATTGTATGACGTGGCTAGCCAAGATGGATTTAATCCGATATTCACTTTATCAAAAGGCTCAAGATGGATTTAATCCGATATTCACTTTATCAAAAGGCTCTAATGGGTTGGTTCTGAATCTTGCAAGGTGGGAATCAGTGAGATGTGTAGGCATCTTTGTTGTACTTATTATTTGAAACTTATTTGTTGGTTCTGAATCTTGCAAGCTGGGAATCAATGAGATGTGTAGGCATCTTTGTTGTCCATATATCTATTCAATCTGCAACTATCAGAAGTCATCGACTTATTATTTGGATCTTATTTGTTGGTTCTGAATCTTGCAAGCTGGGAAACACGGCATGATGATGTAGAGGACAACAACCATAACAAATAGTTTAAACTTGGTAGTATTATCTTTGTGAAAGTGCGACAAATGTGCTGATCGTGTGCGTCCTAAGAATAATAATTCTAATTGTTGCGCAAGTTGATCCTGTGGCACTGATAGAACGAGCGAATGCATTGCTTATTTTAAGTATAAATTTCTATTAAAGCTAATTAAATTTAAGTAAAGTGACCACTAACTCCTGTTATTACAGTACCAATACAGACCCTCTCGTGAACCGATGTGTGGCCGAGGGTGCATCTTCTGCCGGACGTGCAGCGGACGAGGGAGGGGTAGTAACTGTTGTTGCATGTACACACTCATCTTACTGTTGAATCCAGTTCCCCAAGAGCTGAAAAACGAACTGCTGCCGCCGCCTACACACTCGTTCACTCGAAGAGACTCCAATGGCGATCCGAGGGATGAGCCTGCTGGATATGGACTTCAGCAAGGAGTTCCCCTTTGAGTTCATCGTTTAGTCCTATGGCTGCACCAAGTTGGATGTGATGAACACCAACGATACGGACTCGGTGAAGCTCTGCCTCGCCTCAGTCCTATGCTGCACCAGGTTCTGGAGCATTCGCCCGTTTCATCAGCAGCGCCGACTGCACCTTCGCTACTCGCCCGTTTCATCAGCAGCGCCGACTGCACCTTCGCTACAGTGGAGAGAAGGAAGAACGTGATGATTCGGCCATATGGTGCAACAAGCTTGTCGACATCCAGAAGCAATACAAGATCATCAGCAACGGGCAGGAGAAGGACTTCGTGGTTGACCTCGCTGAGACCATCATCGACCCATGATACGCCAACATGAAAGAAGACAACCTGAACACGTGGGAGGTACCTCTGAATCTAGCCTACGTAACCTACGCGACCAAGGACGCATACGCATGCTACGACATGTACAGGCAGATCTTGGACATGAGGGCGTGTCTGCTTCCTGTAACCGATGAGTACACGGACAGCCGCAGCGTCATGATCAAGCGTGCCAGGAAGGTCTAGATGTTGTACTTTATCTGTTTATAAGCACCTTTATCATCTGAGTATTTCATGCATCACTACTAGAAAAAGGGCTATAGATGGGATTCACACTAATGGCGCACCAGACAAGCGGTGCGCCATTAGTATATACTAATGGCGCACCACCTTCTGATACGCCATTAGAGTTGAAACTACTAATGGCGCACCTGGCCCCGGGTGCGCCATTAGTATCAAAAAAAATTTAACTAGTGCGCCTTTCCAAACATACTAATGGCGCATCCAGACACAGTGCGCCATTACTAGTTGTAACTAGTGATGGCGCACCTGCCGGAAAGTGCGCCACTAATGTTGTTTTTTTTATTATATTTTTTATTCCCTTTTTTGCAAAACTACTAATGGCACACTGTTCCACCATGCGCCATTACTAGTTTAAACTAGTAATGAGTATTTTTTTGCAAAACTACTAATGGCGCACCACCAGGAGGTGCGCCATTAGTAACCTGGATTACTAATGGCGCATTTAGAGTTGGTGCGCCATTAGTAAGTGGGCAGCAACAAGATATTTTGGACAGCCTCTCCTACCCACACTCACTTTCTCCCCACTTCATTCTCTCCACCTCCTCCTTGTCTCGGGTGCCTCCTCTTTTTCACCTCATTTCCACCATAGATTCATTCAATTTAAGTGGTTAAATTACCTTGTTTTGATAGGTAAGTAAGGGGGGAAGCTATATTTATGTTGTTCTCCCTACAACAATGTGCACATGCACTTTTTATGGCCTAGCTAGATCTATGTATGTTCGTGGTGTTGCATATGTTTGTGGTGTTGCATATGTGTTTGTGTTTGGAGGTGTACCGGTATTTGAAATTCGATAGTTGCCAATATTTTGCCGGAATGTTGATTCATTTCCGTTTCGGCGAGAATTTTGGCATTAAGCATTCTTTTTGGTCCTATTTTTAGGGAAAGTCATGCCAAATTTTTTCTTGGTTCTAAAATATCGTTTTGCTCTACCCCACAGGCGACCATGGTCCGCATGATGACCGAAGGCATCGTGAATAGGTTTTTGAGGTCCGCGAAGGCCGAGATGCTTCAAAAGAACGAGACGGAGATAAGATGTCTGTGTCGAAGATGCAAGCTGAAGAGCCTTATTGCGGACCCGGAATCCGGGTAGGTGCGGGACCACCTGCTCTTGCGTGGTTTCATGGATGGCTATCGGTGGCAAGGTGATGAAGATGACTACGAAGTCGTCCATGGGGGCCGGGCAAGATATGAGGAAGGGCAGCGAGACAACCACCGCGGCTCGGGCGGGCGAGAAGACGAAGAATCCCCAGGAGATGATCACGACGGTGATGCTGTACACAGTCATCATGTAGAAGATGCAGGACATGATGATGAGGAAGATGCCGGAGTAGACGACGGGCATGATCATGATGATGATGATGCCGGCGAAGCAGACGACGCTGGACCATCGATGGGCTGGGTGCAGGACCCTCATATTCAAGAGCTGCTTCTCAAGCAGACGGATAACGCAAGAGCTGCCGCCCGAGAGAAAGCCAAGATGGATCAACTTGAGTTAGACGCGGTTACTCCATTGTATGAAGGATGCAGGCCCGAGGATACCCGCCTGAAAGTAACGCTCATGGCTCTGGAGATGAAGGTAAAACACAAAATGACGGACGCATGCTTCGATGAGAACATGTCATTCTGGCACGAACGTCTTCCCGAGGGGAACAAGTGCCCGACCAGTTTGGAGGAGGCGAAGAAAATCGTGTGTCCTCTGGATTTACCGCACGTGAAATACCATGTGTGCATGAACAATTGCATCATTTATCGGGACGAGCACGTGGAGTCTACCATATGTCCGGTGTGCGGCATCACTCGATACAAGAATAGGAAGAAAGGTCCTCGAAAAGTGGTGTGGTACTTTCCGATCACTCCTCGTCTGCAGCGGTATTTCACGGACCCTAAGGTAGCAAAGCTCCTGCGTTGGCACGCGGATAGGGAGGAGAAGAAGCGAGAAGATGACGCAAATGATCCGGAGATAGATAAAAAAGACAAGATGCTGAGTCACCCTAAGGATGCGAGCCAGTGGCAAGCGTTGAACTTCGAAGACCCAGAATTTGGGAACGATCCAAGGAACATCGTGCTGGGCGCGAGCACCGATGGAGTCAATCCATTTGGCAGCCAGAGAAGTACACATAGCACCTGGCCTGTGTTTGTGTGGATGTACAACCTTCCCCCTGGTTGTGCATGAAGAGGAAGTACATTCACATGATTATGCTAATTGAAGGACCGAAACAACCAGGGAACGACATCAATCTGTATCTGGGGCTGCTGAAAGAGGAGCTTGACACGCTGTGGAAAACGCCAGCCATTACGTGGGACGCCGCAGAAAAAGAATATTTCCCTATGAGAGCCGCGCTGCTCACGACGGTGCACGACTATCTCGGTTACGGATATGTCGCGGGGCAGGTGGTCCATGGATTTTCTGGATGCTTCAGGTGCATGGATGACACAACGTATCGCCAGCTAGATAGAGATCCTGGGTCTTCGAAAACCGTGTTCATGGGACATCGAAGGTGGCTTCGCGACGATGACCCGTGGAGAAAACGCAAGGATCTGTTCGATGGTGAAACCGAACCCCGAGGACGCCCGCGTACGAGGAGCGGCGAGGAAATAGACGAGCTGTTGAAAAATTGGAAAGACTGCCCACTGCCGGGAAAGAAGCAAAAGGCGCCAGAGCCGGGAAAGAAGCGAAAGGCGCCAGAGCCGCTGCTGAAGGTATGGAAAACAAGGTCTGTTTTCTGGGACTTGCCGTACTGGAAGATCCACCGTGTGCCTCACAGCCTTGATGTCATGCATATCACGAAGAACGTGTGCGAGAGTCTACTTGGTACCCTGCTCAACATGCCAGAGAGGACCAAAGATGGGCCGAAAGCAAGGGCAGACTTGAAATCAATGGGCATCAGGCAGGAGCTTCACGCTATATATGATGATCATGATGATGATGATGATGATGATGATGAGGCGAAGTAGGACACGGAAAGTCGTCGCAAAGGCAAGAAGGCCAAGAAGACCGGAAATGACTACCCTCCCGCGTGCTTCACTCTAAGTCAGGAGGAGATCGAGCAGTTTTTCACCTGCCTCGTAGGAGTAAAACTTCCTTACGGTTACGCGGGGAAGATAAGCAGATACCTAGACCCAGCGAAGCTAAGTTCAGCGGGATGAAGTCTCACGACTGTCACGTGCTGATGACGCAGATACTTCCAGTTGCAATCCGTGGGATCATGGACGCGCACGTCCGTGAAACCCTATTTGGCCTATGCAACTTTTTTGACGTCATCTCTCGGAAGTCTGTTGGCGTGAGGCAACTCAGAAGGCTACAGGAAGAGATCGTGGTGATACTATGCGAGCTTGAGATGTACTTCCCGCCCGCATTCTTCGACGTTATGGTGCATCTGCTGGTCCATATCGTGCACGATATCATCCAACTCGGGCCGACGTTCCTGCACAGCATGATGCCGTTCGAAAGGATGAATGGTGTCATCAAAGGATACGTTTGCAACATGTCACGTCCAGAGGGAAGCATAGCCAGGGGCTTTCTGACCGAAGAGTGCATCTCCTACTTCATGAATTATCTAGGCATCGAGAACCCCGTTGGTCTGCCCGTCAACAGGCACCTCGGCAGGCTCTCTGGATGGGGTCACCGTGAGGGTCATCGCGAAATGCATGTCGACTTCGCGGGTCGACTCGCCGACTTTGAAAGAGCAAACCTAGTCGCGCTACAACACATAGACGTGGTCGATCCTTGGGTGGTACAGCACAAAACCTTTATTAAGAAGACGTACAATGACCGAGGCCAACAGAGGACGGACGGAGATATACTCAAAGAGCACAACTCATGTTTCACGCGTTGGTTCAAGCAGAAGATTCTGTCGTACCCTTTACATGAGGATTCTTCCGCGGAAGAACAACTCATATTCGCCTTCTCACAGGGCGCTGAGCACAACCTGATGACCTATGAGGCGTACGATATCAACGGCTACACATTCTACACCGAGGCCAAGGACATGAAGAGCGATGGTTATCAGAACTCCGGGGTAACGATGGAATCCTACACCGGTAACGACAAGGACAGATACTACGGAAGGATCGAGGAGATCTAGGAGCTGAGCTACGCTGGAGAGAAGGTCCCGATGTTCCGAGTCAGATGGGCCAAGAGCGTCCTAAAAGAAGACCGGTATTTCACCACCATGGTTATACCCGAAGCCAAATCCAAGACCGCAGGCGCAAACGTCACCGCGAAAAATGAGCCATGGGTACTGGCTTCCCAAGTGGACCAATGCTTCTTCATTACCGACCCGTCAAAGCCCAGTCGTGTTGTCGTGATGAGAGGCAAAAGGAAGATCATCGGAATGGATGGAGTAGCCAATGAGCAAGACTTCGACAAGTACGGCGACCCGAGGATCGAACATGACGACGATGATGAAGTAGCAGCATACACCACAAGAAGAAGCAGGACCACCCTACCTAAAGGACGTCCGTTCCACAGAAGAACTCCATTTGCGAAAAAGAAGGGCAAGAAGATTGTGAACAGATAGCTAGCTAAGATCGATTGTATTTAAATTGTAGCCTTCATTTCTCGATTGTATTTCATGGGCACTTTTTGAACTATCATGAATATTTTAAAATTTCATGGGCACTTGATTTCGATCCCCCTCCATCTTGATCTCGATTCCCCCTCCATCTCGATCTCGATCCCCCTCCATCTCGATCCCACCTGCACCCTCCCCCGCTAGCTCCACCGCCACCGACGACCCACCGCAACCCTCCCCCGCTCCACCGCCGCCGACGAGCACCCGGCCCCCCGCACCCTCCCCCGCTCCACCGCCGCCGACGAGCACCCGGCCCCCCGCACCCTCCCCCGCTCCACCGCCGCCGCCGATGATATTTTCAAGTAATAAATTTGAACATATTTTTTAAAAAATTATTACTGTTTTTATAAAAAAAATATTACTGTTATGATTAAAACAAAATTCTAATGGCGCACCGAGGGGTGGTGCGCCATTAGAATAGTCGTACTTATGGCGCACGAGGGGGTGGTGCGCCATTAGAAAGCTTCCCCCCACACTAAATTCTAATGGCGCACCACCCCTCGGTGCGCCATTAGAATAGTCGTACTTATGGCGCAAGAGGGGGTGGTGCGCCATTAGAAAGCTTCCCCCACACCAAATCCCCAATCTCTCTAATCTCTCCCCTGCCTCATCGATCTCACCCGCTGCCCCCCGTCGTTGCTGCTCTGCTTCGACAAGCCCCCGGCCCTCCCGTCGCCCCTGCTTTGACCAGCCGCCCACATCTCCTTCGAGAACAGGTGCCTCTCATCTCCCTGTTCCCCACCCCTCTGTTTGTTAGCCGGATGGGTGGATGTTGCCGTTGCATATTGAATAGATGGACGAATGGATTTGTTTTGCTACTGTGATTGATAGCTCGTGTTAGTACGTCTCAGATTTTTGCTGCTGTGAACTGTCAATGGTACTAAATCAGTGCCCTTTTGCTGCTTGCTGCTTGCTGCTTAGTGCTAGTTGTTAATTTGGTTGTTGAGGAATTGAACAATCTAGACCTGAAACTGAGGCAGTTTTACACGAGTTTGTTCGTTGGTCTTTTAACCCTATCATTTCTCTTGTAGCCAGCATGTGTGTGCGCTTAAACTTGTTTAGCTAGTAATTTCCCCCAATTTGGCCATTACATGTGTAACTTAACTTAGCTTGTCAGAGCATGCTTCCTTGCGAAGAAGGGGGTCATGCTGAAAATTGAAAAATATTGTGAGACATTGGTTGGACTTTGAATTGGTATACAGAGAAGGGAGTGCCTGCTTGTATATATTTTACTGTTGCTACCATGCCAGACTAACAAACTGCCCAATATTGTGCCCTTCTGTACTGTTATTGAGAACAGTTCATGGTTACTAACGTAATTCATTGTTTCGCTGCAGTGGGCATACAAGTTGTTATAAAGCCAGAATATCGGATAACCCCTCCTGTAAGTTGTATGGTTTATTATACAATCACTACTTTCCTGTTCTCTTATGCAAGAGCTGTCAATCTACTTTGCTACCAAAAAAGTTGTATTAATGAGTAATGACTGAGTTCAGTTTTCATTCTCCAGTGTTAAGAGTGTTGCTCCAAAAAAATGCTGTTTCGTAGTTAAATGGGTGCCTTTAACTTCTGTGCATTGGCTGGACATCAACATACTACCATAAGTGTTTTGTTTTCTGTTGCCAGTTATTCTCCTTGGGATTGTGAGAAATAGTACTCCTTGGAGTAGTGAATAAATTGTGATGCATTCAAGCAAGACATTTTAGCTAATAACTAATTGTTCTAAATGTCTATTTCTGTCCTCATTTAGTGCTTGGTATGTCTCCTGTTATGGGTCATGGACTTTGTGCCATGCCCACATTGGTTTTCTGTTTGGCCTCAATTTGGCCTGACAAATGATGGTCTACTAGCTGGTCTACTAGCTGGCAAGATGCTTGGTATATATATGTTGTGTTCAGTTTTGGCAGGAGTTCAGAACTGTTAGGCAAAGTTCATGTCTCCGACCATCGTGTCCTTTTTTGCCTTGTCCATCTGAGAGGCCCTTGAGTTTGCTGGAATGTCGATTAACTTCCGTTCCGGCAAATTCGGGTACTCCATATGTCCTATTTTCAGCAAAGGTCATGCTGAAATTTTCTGTGAATTTTAGCATGACTTTGCTAAAAATAGGACATATGGGGTACTTGTGACTAATCCATGGGCCGGGGTATCTTAGTAGTTAATTAAGTAGGATCAAGTGCCCCGGCATACTTGTGACTAATGCATGGCTTTTAGGGTGCCTCGGTGTCGATAAAAACCGAAATGATGAAAGCTTAGGCTTTTAGGGTGCCTCGGCGTCGAAAAACCCTCAATGATAAAAGCTTAGCTTTTAGGATGCCTTGGTGTCGACAAACCCTAAATGATGAGACCATGATCTTGTTCCTTGGCAATAACCAACTTTTTGACCAAACTTCATTCCTATTTATAGAGAAACATGGCCAACAACGATGAGGCCGGGGGTTCGGGCGGCAAGAAATTCTGGGAGCTGTCCTAGGAGATGGAGGAACAACCTCGCCTGTATGAGGACGCCGCCTTCCCCACCGATCCTGAGACCACTGATGGTACCGCCGAGGATGACCCCACTGATGCCACCACTGATGGTGCCGCCGAGGATGCCACCATTGATGATGGCGGCGCACGCACAGATGGCAGCCAACCGAAGAGGCAACGGAAGGACCGGCGCCCGACCATGCTCCGCACCCTCAAGGAGGAAGTTACTGAAGTGGATTCCAACGGGAATCCAACGGCGCCCGAAGGAATAGTCACGGGGTACTCGCTTCAGCTCGGGTGCATTCTCCGGAGCACCGTCTCGATCAACACCGAGAACCTCAGGCATCCTGACCGAGGGAATTTGCGCAACCTCCTCTTCACGAAGCTGCACGAACGATACAAGTTCCCCGCTGAATTTGAAAACACAAGCCTCAAAGGGAATAAAGTGAACAATGCTGCCCTCACGAAGATGAGCACGGCCCTGTCTACTTGGAAAAGCAATGTGAAGAGAATGATCGAGAAAGGTGAGAGTTATGAGAAGATCAAGGAGAAAAATCCTTCGATCACTGAAGATGACTACAACGACTTCAAGATCAATTGCTCGAGCACCGCAAGCTCCGAATCAAGTAAGTGGGGGAAAGAAATGCGGGAGCTGAACTTAGGGGAACACACACTCGGTCCCGGCGGTTACAGAGTGGCGGAGCCTATATGGGACAAGGAGGAGGCGGACCGTGCCGAGCAAGGCCTACCGCCCCTCTTCGATAAATACGGTGACAAGCAGACCAGGAACTTTGTCAGGGCCCGGTACAAGAAGGACCCGAAAACAAAGGAGCTTACCACGGATCCGAAGACCAGGGCGCTTGAGCTTGTTCTAGTAAGGAATACACCCCCGCGTAATTAGCTCCATATGGTTGCATTCTAATTAATGAAGCCAAATTTCTAAATGGTTCACATTCCTTCCGCAGGCGACTGAAAGCAGTAGCGCGGGGTCGACTAAGAGCAACCCTTGGGACACCACTCTAAATAGGGCGTCGAATGTAATGAAGAACAAGGATAAGCTCAGTAAGCCGACGACAGCTGGTCGTGTGGCCGGCAAAGGCTTGTCGACAAAATGGTCGTCATACTATAACACTGGTGGGCGAAAGGAGAAAAAGACCAGCTCGGGAAGCCATGTGCGCGAGGTTCAAGAACTCAAGGCACAGGTGGCGCAGATTCTGGAGATTGTCCAAGAGCAAGTGCAACAACAACTCGGAGCGACGATCACCGCCATTGTGCCTACCTTGATCCAGGGGATTAGTGCGTGGATTGCGGGTGGCCAACAGGGGCCGCCCCCGATTCCTAGCTTCACGGCCAGCAACTCGCAGAACGCGATGGCGGGGCCATTGGTGTCTCCAGCGGAGGCGGCATTGGTGTCTCCGACGCCGGCACGGGAGCTTAATGCACCCGGGTGTACGTCGGCCGGCACCTCTGCAGCAAGCGGCCCCTCCGTCAACTGCACGCCCGCTGTTGGCGGTGCCTCGACATTAGCCGAGCTCGAGCCATCATCACGGTAGCTAATTAAGCCTCTCTCGGCCGAGGACTTCATCTCCTTGCCTTTGACTGGGCATCCCTGACGCCCTACATGTTTTCGCACGGCGCCGCCGACGTTCCGTGCACTCTCCTGCACTTCGTGAACAACGAGTTGGTCGATGTCGCCAAGGGCAAAATCGTTCAACCGGGCAACCCCTTGTTCCACGGTACCCAGATGCCACCTAACTTGTTTAGGGTTCAACTGGTTCGGGTGCTGCCAGGCTGTGACGAGTTGTTACCTCCGATTCGACCCGTCGGGGCCGATGATGATGACGTGATGACCCTCAGCGCCTGCCTGAGCTGGCCCCTGCTTTGGCCGAAGAGCCAGATTCGTTTGGGGGCGGGGGACACCAGCCCAAAGACAACACCGCCAGTCGTGCCGGCGCCAAGTCGGCCCCATGGCAAGACCGCCGCAACGGTGCCGGACATCCCTATGCCACTGGATCCAAACATGCATATGGCACAGGATCAGAACGACGATGATGACGATACATTTGCCAACGTCGATCAGTACTTTGCCGATCATGGGTACGGTGGCGACTTCATGGGGCCTCCTTCTCAAGAACCCAACCCAACAAAATACGTGCGCGATCTAGCTGGTACCGCGGAGAAGCCAAGTTGCAACAGACGTCGTCTGCAGTTCAGCTCTCAGGAGACGCCTCCAGCTGCCGACTTCACCGAGCCTCAGATAGGCGAGGTGTGAAATATGATCAGCCCCAACACACTCAAGAAGGCGGTCTATGAGCAGAACTCGGTCCCATTACAGGAGAAGAAGAAGGCACGCAAAAGAAAGACTAACAAGGGTGCGGGCCAGCCGGCACCGAGTACGATCCGTGCTCAGGACGGGCCACCTTCACCTGAGGATATCTCGAGGAGGGTGCATGTGGCAGGTAGGCCGATGCTACCGAGAAATATGCTCGATGCTGCAACCGGTGCTATGCGGAGTCTGCATGACAGTGTTCTTTCTTTGGAGAAGCGGCGTCTCGGAGAGAAGGATGTGGCATACCCGGTTTTCGCGGCCAAGGTGCCAGAGGGCAAGGGCTTTGTGGATAACTCCATCGGGGGTACGATCGTCCTGCGGTTTGATGACATCCACGCTATGTTGAACCTTCATCCGCTGCACTACGCCTTCGTTCGGCTATTTTTGCTGAGTATGGAGATGCGGATCATTCACGACAAGACCCCGGACATCGTGATAGTCGACCCCTTCTACATGCGTGCCAAGATCTTGGGCAGCGCTGGGGACCGGCAAGTCGCGAGTTCTTACCTCGAAGGCGTCATTCTGGCAAACCAAGATAAGGATAACTTCCTCGTGCCTTACTCTCCCGAGTAAGTCCTCCCCTCAACCGCCCCATAACATATGAATTCTTAGATTTCGATCATTTTTCTTTTAACATTCCGTGTTTTCTGCAGTGACACACGTTGCACGCTCATCCTCCTAAGCCCCAAATATTCCATGGCCACGTATTTCGACCCGGACCGTCAGTCGAACGTAGACTACACAAATGTCAAGAAGGTTCTTGATGATGTTCTCCCCAGCTACGTCAAATCTGGAGGCACCTTCACTAGGCCTATTCGTAAGTACGGCAAGCACGTGTTCTCCCACAATACGACGTTCTGCTGCGTCAAGCAGCCGCCTGGCGGTCAGAAGGGTGCCTACTACGCCATCCATCACATGCGGGCGATCGTACGGGACCATCGTCAACTTCTGCTACCGAGTAGACTCAAAGATTGGGCCGCGAGCGTGTCGGCAATCCAGGACGCGGACATCAGACAAGAATTCTTTTGCATCCAGTCGGAGTTTGCGGAAATCATCCATCAAGATGTCCTTCGTACCGCGGGGCAGTTCTACCTCAGAAATCAACCGTCCAACAGTGACATCGACACAATCCTACAAATGCAGGCTGACAACGCCCGTTCTTTCATGACTGCCACGATAGACGGCGGCTTCATCCACACTCCGGTCCCTTGAGTCGAGTCAAAAGCAGTGATGCTGTGTCTAGTTCTGAAACATCGATTGGCTCATGTTGTAATTAAACTTTAATGAACTTGTAGTATGGCTCTTTGGTTTCGAGAGTCGTTCAACTTAAGATGTAATTGATGCTATTAATGTCTTGCTTTTCTCTTCCGATCGTTCTGTTGCATACTTATATATTGCTTATGTATTGTCTGTGAATTGGTACTAACGTTTCGTTTGGCTACTGCATAGCGATGCCGTGGTATGTCGTGTACAAGGGTAAGGTTCCCGGAGTCTACGACGACTGGGAGGAGTGTCGGAGACAGGTTCACCGATTCAGCGGTAACAGTTACAAAGGGTACGCCACTAGGGCCGAGGCCAAATCTAGATACACCCGCTATCTAGCGGGAGAGGGGAGGGAGCGTTGGAGGAACCGGATGAAGACGAGTTTCATCGTGATGATGCTCATCGTGATGACCGCAGCTCTCTTCTATGTGATGGTAGTTTAGATGATCGATATCGACTTGTAATGTGAAGACAAACTCGCGGTCTTGAGACTTGTAATATAATGTTCTATCTTTGTTCGGTCTTTTCAATTCGGAGACTAATATGATGACTTGTATTCGGAGACTAAAATGATGAATTGTATTCAGAGACTAATCTTCTATTGTATTCGATGAATCTGTTGTTGATGTGTGCTGTCTATATTTTGTCCAATTATACATTTTGTAACCTGTGCAAAAAACAGAAAATTAAAAAATAAAAAAAACCTAATATTCATACTAATGGCGCATCACATCATAGTGCGCCATTAGTATGCCAAAGGATACTAATGGCGCATCATTAAATAGTGCGCCATTAGTATGCCGAAGTTACTAATGGCGCATCTTGCTGTCATGCGCCATTAGTATGCCAAAGCACCTGGGTATACATGGCCCCCTGGGAGGCATACTAATGGCGCACTATTGTATATACTAATGGCGCATCTGGGGTGCGCCATTAGTATACCAGATACTAATGGCGCACCAGTGGTGCGCCATTAGTAAAATATACTAATGGCGTGCTACTAATGGCGCACCACTAATGCTCCATTAATGGCCAAATTAGGTGCGCCATTAGTAGGCCTTTTCCTAGTAGTGCATTAGCCTATGTGTCGTAATTATCTGTTTTGTCTGAAATATTTCTTTTAAGAACCCATTAACCTGATTGCTTTTTTAGTGGCTATTTGCTTATGTATGTAAACTAGTTCACACTAGTAGAAAACAGGGCTTTGGTCCAGGCCGGCTCAGCCCATTAGTCCCGGTTCAGTGTAGAACCGGGACTAATGTGGGCATTGGTCCCGGTTCGTGAGCCCAGGGGGCCGGCCGGGCCACGTGGGCCATTGGTCCCGGTTCGTCTGGACCTTTTGGTCCCGGTTGGTGGGACGAACCGGGACCAATGGGCCTGGCTCCTGGCCCACCACCATTGGTCCCGGTTGGTGGCCTGAACCGGGACCAAAGGCTCCCCTTTAGTCCCGGTTCTTGCCACAAACCGGGACCAATGAGGTGCCTATATATACCCTCGCCCGCAAGCAGAGCACTCCAGTGCTCTGTTTTTCTCTGGCCGGCGAGGGGAGGGGTTTGTGGTGCTCTAGCTCACCTCCTATGCACATGAGGTGTTCGATGGAATGCCCGAGCCACACTACTTAAACTTTCTCCTCTCGAAGCTCGACCTCCAAGCTCCATTTTCCTCAAGATTTGTCTAGATTTAGCGGTCCGTCACGCCCCGTCCCCGTCTTCACCGCCGTCGATCACCCGCGCTGATCTCATCACCGACACCACCGTGGTGAGCCTCTTGTTCTTATCTTCTTTCTGAAAGGAAAAATATTCTTACTTGTCTGTTTAGATAGATACTTGTATCATTTTCTTACATTTATTATTGCATCTTATATAGTGCGATGGTTTTGGTATCCGCCCCC
This sequence comes from Triticum urartu, assembly GCF_003073215.2. Lineage (NCBI taxonomy): Eukaryota > Viridiplantae > Streptophyta > Magnoliopsida > Poales > Poaceae > Triticum > Triticum urartu. The sequence goes on along the minus strand of NC_053027.1, from coordinate 431,728,088 downwards.
GTCGGCCCTCGTCCTGTCTATGATTCGGATTTGGTATGTATATTATCTTCATAACTATTGGTTCATTTATTGTTTATGAAAATTATGACGACCAACGTGACATAGATTTTATTTATCTAGGATGTATGTGAATCGGAAATGCGAACCGACCCTATTATCGAGAGGTTAAATTTAGTTGAAGAAGAAAACAATTTGTTGAAGGAAAAAATAAAAAAAATTGAGGAGGAGAAGATGATTGGAGTTGCATGTTGCGGATGTCGTCGATGATCACAAGATCAAGATGGATGCAATGCGCTTGAAGATTAGAAAGATTAGAAAATATGCCATTCATACCGAGGCTTGCTATCATTATGCCGTTGGATCAATTGTTACCTTGGTTGTGATTATGATCGCATTTGTTTTCGCATTGAAATGTTTTACATAGTTTCAATGTATGGTTTAATTAATTAGATGCTCTGGAGAGCTATATGTTGTTAGATGAGAACTATGTATGCACTTTGGTTTTAATGTGATGATGAACTTCTATTAATTTGGACATTAATTATATATAATGCACGCAGATGAACCGGCAATGGATGTACGGTGACAGACACACCCGCGAGTACATTAAGGGCGTGCATGAGTTTCTCGATGCGGCTGAGGCAAACAAGCAGAATGGTTTTATGTGTTGTCCATGCACTGAATGTGGGAATACGAGGTCTTACTCTAACCGGAAAATCCTTCACTCCCACCTGCTTTACAAGGGTTTCATGCCACACTATAATGTTTGGACAAGGCACGGAGAAATAGGGGTTATGATGGAAGACGGCGAAGAAGAAGAGTACGATGACAACTATGTGCCCCCTGAATACGGTGATGCTGCAACGGGGGGAGCTGGTGAAGATCAAGAGGAACCAGACGATGTGCCCAATGATGCTGCCACGGGTGAAGCTGCTGAAGATCAAGAGGAACCAGACGATGTGCCCGATGATGATGATCTCCGCCGGGTCATTGTCGATGCAAGGACGCAATGCATTAGTCAAAAGGAGAAGCTGAAGTTCGATCGCATGTTAGAGGATCACAAAAAAGGGTTATACCCCAATTGCGAAGATGGCAGCACAAAGCTCGGTACCGTACTGGAATTGCTGCAGTGGAAGGCAGAGAATGCTGTGGCTGACAAAGGATTTGAGAAGCTACTGAAAATATTGAAGAAGAAGCTTCCAAACGATAACGAATTGCCCGACAGTACATACACAGCAAAGAAGGTCGTATGCCCTCTAGGATTGGAGGTGGAGAAGATACATGCATGCCCTAATGACTGCATCCTCTACCGCGGTGCATACAAGGATCTGAATGCATGCCCGGTATGCGGTGCATTGCGGTATAAGATCAGACGAGATGACCCTGGTGATGTTGACGGCGAGCCCCTCAGGAAGAGGGTTCCTGCGAAGGTGATGTGGTATGCTCCTATAATACCACGGTTGAAACGTCTGTTCAGAAACGAAGAGCATGCCAAGTTGATGCGATGGCACAGTGAGAACCGAAAGAAAGATGGGAAGTTGAGAGCACCCGCTGACGGGTCGCAGTGGAGAAAAATCGAGAGAAAGTACTAGGATGAGTTTGCAAAGGACCCAAGGAATGTATGGTTTGCTTTAAGCGTGGATGGCATTAATCCTTTCGGGGAGCAGAGCAGCAATCACAGCACCTGGCCCGTGACTCTATGTATGTATAACCTTCCTCCTTGGATGTGCATGAAGCGGAAGTTCATTATGATGCCAGTTCTCATCCAAGGCCCTAAGCAACCCGGCAACGAAATTGATGTGTACCTAAGGCCATTAGTTGAAGAACTTTTACAGCTGTGGAATGGAAACGGTGTACGTACGTGGGATGAGCACAGACAGGAGGAATTTAACCTTAAGGCGTTGCTGTTCGTGACCATCAACGATTGGCCCGCTCTCAGTAACCTTTCAGGACAGACAAACAAAGGATACCACGCATGCACGCACTGTTTAGATGACATTGAAAGTATATACCTGGACAAATGCAGGAAGAATGTGTACCTGGGCCATCGTCGATTTCTTCCGACCAACCATCAATGTCGAAAGAAAGGCAAGCATTTCAAAGGCGAGGCAGATCACCGGAAGAAGCCCGACATGCGCACCGGTGAACACGTGCTTGCTATGGTCAATGATTTACACTACGTAATGTTTGGAAAGGGTCCTGGTGGACTAGCTGTTCCGAATGACGCTGAGGGACACGCACCCATGTGGAAGAAGAAATCTATATTTTGGGACCTAACCTACTGGAAAGACCTAGAGGTCCGCTCCTCAATCGACGTGATGCACGTGACGAAGAACCTTTGCGTGAACCTGCTAGGCTTCTTGGGCGTGTATGGGAAGACAAAAGATACACCCGAGGCACAGGAGGACCTGCAACGTTTGCACGAAAAAGACGGCATGCCTCCGAAGCGGTATAAAGGTCCTGCCAGCTACGCTCTTACGAAAGAAGAGAAAGAAATCTTCTTTGAATGCCTGCTCAGTATGAAGGTCATGACTGGCTTCTCGTCGAATATAAAGGGAATAATAAATATGCCAGAGAAAAAGTTTCAGAACCTAAAGTCTCATGACTGCCACGTGATTATGACGCAACTGCTTCCGGTTGCATTGAGGGGGCTTCTACCGAAAAACGTCCGATTAGCCATTGTGAAGCTATGTGCATTCCTCAATGCAATCTCTCAAAAGGTGATCGATCTAGAAATCGTACCAAGGCTAAGGAGTGATGTGGCGCAATGTCTTGTTAGTTTCGAGCTGGTGTTCCCACCATCCTTCTTCAATATCATGACGCACGTCCTAGTTCATCTAGTCGATGAGATTGTCATCCTGGGGCCCGTATTTCTACACAATATGTTCCCCTTTGAGAGGTTCATGGGAGTCCTAAAGAAATATGTCCGTAACCGCGCTAGGCCAGAAGGAAGCATCTCCATGGGCCATCAAACAGAGGATGTTATCGGGTTTTGTGTTGACTTCATTCCTGGCCTTAACAAGATAGGTCTCCCTAAATCGCGGTATGAGGGGGGACTGACTAGAAAAGGCACTCTTGGAAGAGACTCAATAATATGCAGGGACGGATATTCTTGGTCTCAAGCACACTACACAGTTCTACAGAACTCTACCTTGGTGACCCCGTATGTCGATGAACACAAGAACAGTCTGCGCTCCAAACACCCGGAGCAATGCGACGACTGGATTACATGTGAACACATCAGGACTTTCAGCAGTTGGTTAGAAACACGTCTCAGAGGTGACAACACTGTTTGTGATGAGTTGTACTTGTTGTCCAAGGGACCATCTTTGACTGTATTGACTTACAAAGGATACGAGATAAATGGGAATACATTTTACACGATCGCCCAAGATCAAAAGAGCACTAACCAAAACAGCGGTGTCCGCTTTGATGCAGCAACCGAGAGCGGAAAGGACACATATTATGGTTACATAGTGGACATATGGGAACTTGACTACGGATCTGATTTTAAGGTCCCTTGGTTTAAGTGCAAATGGGTCAATCTGTTAGGTGGCGGGGTACAGGTAGACCCACAGTATGGAATGACAACAGTGGATCTGAAAAATCTTGGGTACACTGACGAACCGTTCGTCCTAGCCAATGATGTGGCACAGGTTATCTTTCTGAAGGACATGTCTACCAAACCGAGAAAAAGAAAAGATAAGGAAGCGAATACATCATACGATGAGCCAAAGCGCCACATAGTTCTTTTAGGAAAAAGGGACATCCTGGGAGTGGACGGCAAGACAGACATGTCTGAAGATTATGAAAAGTTTCATGAAATTCCTCCCTTCAATGTCAAGGCTGACCCAAGCATCCTGATAAACAATGAAGATTATCCATGGTTACGGCGCAATAAGCAAATGACACAAGCGAAGAAAAAGTGAAGACTTTCTCCCGCAATAAGCAAATGCTATGTGGGTGAAATTATGATACCATCCAAACTTTCAACTTTTTCAGAGTTCATTTGAAATGCTTTCATGTCTTATGGTTCGAAACTTTGATACTTCGAAAGTGATTGTCCATTTTGTATACGAAGTGCATCAAGTTTTTGTCGTAACCCTCTCTACTTTTTGGAACATGCTATGTGGGTGAAATGATGATACCATGCCAACTTTCAACCTTTTCAGAGTTCATTTTGAAATGCTTTCCAATTTCGGAGTCATTTAGCTCAAAGAATGAATTAATAGCAAACAAAATGAACTACAAAACTTTTATGAAAATAAAAACAATCAATTAAAATATTATGTTATGATCAACTAAAATAAAACTATAATATTCTTCAATAGCAAAAAGAATATAATATTTGTGACCTAAAATCAAACTATAAGTATTTAATTGTAAGTATAAATAAAAAATAAATAGCAAAGAAGAAAAAAAAATTCTATTTTTATAGTAAAGTTATTCATAAACTAGTGATTTACACAAATTTTATAAAATTCCAATTTAAACTATTCAAAATTTTAAAACTAATGGCACTAACAGAAAGTTTATAATTTTTGTGACCTAAAATCAAAAAGAAATCACTAAAAAACTATAAGTATTTAGTTGTAAGTATAAATAAAAAATAAATAGAAAAAAAATTCTATTTTTATATTAAAGTTATTCATAAACTAGTGATTCACACAAATTTTTGAAAATTCAAATTTAAACTATTCAAAATTTAAAACTAATGGCACTAACAGAAAGTTTATAATTTTTGTGACCTAAAAGCAAAAAGAAATCACTAAAAAACTTTAAGTATTTAGTTTTAAGTAGAAATAAAAAAATAAAAAACCAAAAAAATGTAGAAATAAAAAAGAAAAAACAAAAAAAATGCCACCTACTTGGCCTCCACGGCCTGAATACGACTAGAAACCCTACATGGGCCAGGATTCAGGCCCGCAGAGGCCCAATAGGCCCACAGGTAGTAGCAAGTTTAGGCCTGAAAGCCTGCATTAGAAAGGAGCTCGAATGGGTAGGCAGAGCAACGCTTATAAACCAGTGCCGGCGCCCTTCAGCTAGCGATGTGGGACTAAACTTTTGGGCGCGGGGCGCACAAGGGCATTGGTCCCGGTTGGTGGCACCAACCGGGACTAAAGGTGGCATTGGTCCATTGGTCCCGGTTCGTGGCACCAACCGTGACCAATGCCCCCCTTTAGTCCCGGTTGGTGCCACCAACCGGGACCAACGGCCTTCGCTTCCCGCCCTTTGGGCTGCCGAAAATTGGCCTTTGGTCCCGGTTCGTGGCACCAACCGGGACCAAAGGGTGGCATTGGTCACGGTTCGTGCCACGAACCGGGACCATTGCTCTGGCTATATAAGCCAACACTTGCGAAATTTTGGCCAACCGCTCCCATTCGCCCCAACGCCGCCCCGAGCCTGTCGTCGTCGCCGCCCCGAGCCCGTCGTCGTCGCCGCCCCGAGCCCATCGTCGCCCCGCGCCCGCCGTCTTCGCCCCGCGAAAAGGAACAATAAGTAGAGAAAGAAGGAGAAGAAGAAGGAGAAGACGAGGAGAGGAAGAAAAGGAAGAGGAGAAGAAGAAAGGAATAGAGGAGAAAAGAGAAAATAGAATATATATTCTATACTTTCTCTTTTCTCCTCTATTCCTTTCTTCTTCTCCTCTTTTTTTTTCTTCTTTTTTTCTTCGACACGTGGGGGGGGGTCGAGAACACCGGAAATTCATGAGAGAGGCGAGGAAGAAGGGGAAGAAGAGGGAGAAGAGAGGAGAGGAAGAAGAGGAAGTCTTCTCTTCTTTTTTCTTCTTCTTCTTCCTCTTTATTTTATCGGGAACGAGGGTCGTCGAGAGGGTCGCCGAGCGGTAGAGGAGAAAACCTAAATAGAAAGTATCGTCGGTGTGAGATACATGTACCGTCGGTGTCGGACACTACACCCACATCCCACAAGTGGCGCGGGCTTCGACGCCCACGTCACTTGTGGGACGTGGATGTAGTGTCCGACACCGAAGGCCACATGTATCTCACACCCACGATACTTGCTAGCTATTTAGGGTTTCCTCTACCGAAAAGAAGAGGAGAAATAAATAAGAAGAAGAAAAAAGAAGAAAAAGAAGAGGAGAAGAAGAAAGGAATAGTGGAGAAGAAGAGAAAATAGAATATATTCTATTTTCTCTTCTTCTCCACTATTCCTTTCTTCTTCTCCTCTTTTTTTCTTCTTTTCTTCTTCTTATTCTTCTTCTTCTTCTTATTCTTATTAGCCGGAAGTAGAGAGAGGTTTCCTAGTGTCAAAGTATTGAAGAAATCCAAGCCTTCATCATTAGCCGGAAGTAACCAGGGCATGTTGGTACGAAGTTCTGCAAAGTTGTTCTGGAATGGAGTCCCGGATAGGATAATCCGTCTTCTGGTACAAATTCAGCAAAGGCCTTCGAAATAGCGATATTCGGAAGGCTCTTGCTGAACTTTGTACCAAAAAGCGAATTATCCTATCTGGGACTCCGTTCCAGAACAACTTTGAATTCTAGAACAACTTTGAAGAGCTTCGTACCATCATGCACATGTTACTTTCGCCTAATGATGAAGACATGGTTTTGTTGAATCCTGAGACACTACGCAACCTCCCGACCCCTCGGCGATCCTATCGAACATGAGAGGAAGAAGAGGATAAAAAAAGAAGAGGAAGAAGAAAAAAAGAGGAGAAGAAAGAATAGAGGAGATCTTATCTCCTCTATTCTTTCTTCTCCTCTTTTTTTTCTTCTTCTTCCTCTTTTTTTTATCGGGAACGAGGGTCGTCGAGGGACATAGATGTAGTGTCGTCGTTGTCGATATATACCCCCTCCCGATAGCTTACTATGATTAGGTAGCTAGTTCTACGTTTGGCACTAATATATCCATCTATCATGTTTGAATAATAATTGCCATGTTGTAAATATTTGTAGAAACTATGGACACCGCCCTAGACGATGCAACAAAAGAAGCGTTGTTGAGGGACATAATCGCAGAAGGAAGTGATGCCATCTCGTTGTTTCTCAACGAAACCGATGGTCTGGAAGGAGAGGGTGAACAAGCTGGCTACGGTGACCTAATGCCGGTGCAAGAAGAAGAACATGAGGACGGCTCCGGTGACCGAACCGAGTCCAGCCAGGTATATATATTAGTTAAGCCTATGCTGACTAGCTGATTGATGCATTCATTGTTTTGGTATGTACACATATTAATTAAGTCTTTGTTCTTTTTTCTAGCCCTCCGAATCGAGCACAACTTTGGTAAAGAGACGAGGCCCGAAGAAAAAGTTGAGCTCGGATGAAAAGTTTGAGATCATAGCAATCGCGCCCGACGGCCAACCTATTGAACCCCTCTGGACAAAGAGCACATTTGTTGCTCAGTGCGGGGTTCTGGTTAGGGACAAGATCCCGATAAGCATCCAGCAATGGTCTAAGCCGGCTACAGAAGACCCTGAGGTCTCTTATGTCAATGATAGGCAGAAAAATGATCTTTGGACTGAGCTGAAGTCAAATTTCACCCTACCGCCTGAGGATAATCCAGAGAACCCAGTTAAAGAGAAATTAATCAAGTCTTTTGCTCTGAAGAGGATGGCAGAACTATTCAGGAGGTGGAAGAAAGAGCTAAATAAGTTTGTCGAAAATAATGAGACACCAGAATTTAAGGGCAGATATGAGAATATCAGAGATCACTGGCCCGCATTTGTGGCCCACAAGACATCGGAAAAGAGTAAGAAGATGTCGGCGACAAACAAGCAAAATGCTGCGAAGAAGAAGCTTCACCATCGCACGGGGTCAGGTGGCTACCTCGTAGCCCGGCCTAAGTGGTCCAAGACTGAGAATGATCTGGTTCATAAAGGGATCGAACTAGAGACAATTAACTGACCAGACCGTTGCCGGACTTGGTTCTTTGGGGCTGGCGGAACACTGGACCAGTCAGTAAGCTTAAGCAGTATATCGAAGCAGCACAGGAAGGGACGTTCTTTCCAGACAGAGAGAACGACGAGCTCACAATGGCCCTCGGGAATCCTGAGCACCCTGGACGGACACGAGGCACGCCAGGCTCCATTCCGTGGAAGGTTGGGTTTCCGGACGCAGGCGGTTACAAATCCCATGAGAGGAGGAAAAAAGTGCAGCAGACCCAAATGCAGGCGCTGCAAGCAAGGGTAGACGCGATAGAGGAACGAGAAGCAAATCGTAGCAAACGTACTGCCGAAGCCTCCCCCGAAGCTACCCCGCCATCTCAGCGCAGAAGCAGCGTGGCTTCCACCGAGCTGCTTCAGCCGGAGCATGCCTTGACGGCTCCTGCCAGCTATCCCGTGGATGCTATAACAGAGTCTCAAAATTGCCACCTTATGACGCAATGGATGAATTTGAAGGTCAAGGCGGCTGTTGGCTCTGTTTTTCCTACTGAACCCGGTGCAACTTTTCACTGTCGGCCGATTCCAGAAGGATATGCTAGGGTGATGGTGGATGAGATAACAGAGGGATTTGAGGACCTCCAGCTTGACCACCCTACCGGTGAAGGGGAGACTCGGCTCGGGTCTGCTCTGAAGACTCCATGCCTATGGCGGAAGGAGCTCATCAACCTTCCGAACTGGACGCCACCGCCTCCTCCTCCTCCTCCGGCGAGTCAGGGCACTCCGCCTCCACTGCCTCCTCCTCCGGCGAGTGACGATCAGGGCCCTCGGCCGGCTCCTTCTCCGGCGCGCGGCGGCACTCCGCCTCCTTCTCCGCCTGCGCCGACGCGCCCGAGCAGCCAGCCTCCTCCTTCTCCGCCTCGTCAGCAAGGGCGGAAGAGACCTGCCGCCGCTCCAGCTGCTCCGGCGCGTCGTAGTCCTTCTCCTCCGCCTCTTAAGCAAGTAAAGAAGACAACCGCTACGTCTGCTCGGTCGGCGTCTAGCAGTACAACCAGAGGCGGGAGGACATACAGATTCGGTCCTTCTCTGAAGACTCCAGAGAAGTTACCATACGAGAGGACCCAGGAGGAGAACGCCGAGATCGCGCGAGAAGAAGTGAAGAAATTCTTTGAAGGGGTGAAAGCAAAGAAACATCCACCTCCGGAGGAGAAGGTAGATCGGGTGAAAGTGACGCGCACTCTGGCTGCCCTGACAAAACCACCAAAGTCTGATTCGCCGAAAGGAAACTATGACCGCATTATTGGAAAGGAATTTGCCGAAGCGGAGCGGTCGGGAAGTACTGTCAGTGATCAAAGGCTGAAAGAACGATGAGCTGGGAAACAAATTGCCCAGCTCGGCGAACAAGCGAAGCAATCGTGCCCCCCGCTCAAGGTGCCTAGCCACAACGTCGATAATGATCCGAGGATGGTGCCCGGTTATAGCAATCTTGCAGATTACCTGCCCGACGAAGTACATTATGAACCCATGGACGTGCAGATACAAAGATACGAGTACGGGAAGCCTCTCGTCAAAGATGAAAGATCTCTATCAACGATGATGTGAAGATTGCATGATTGGTACTTGAAAATCTGCAGAGACTCTGGGGGGAGGAGTACTTTGTATGCGAGAGTTAAACCGGAGCATGACCTCGTTGGAATTGATCTGTTGCCTGTTCTATTTGAGGAGTTCTTTTAGTTTTTCAATCAATTGGCCCTCGATAAAGCAACGGTCACCTGCTACTGTCTGTAAGTAGTACTACTTCTGTCATTAAGTCTCTCTATATAGCTCAGCTCTTTCATTGCATGTATTTATAATTATCCTCACTATATTATGCAGATTGAAGATCGTCGAATTGAAGAAAAGACAAATCGGTGATATTGGGTTCATTAACACAAATATCATAGATGCAACTCAGGTTAAATTTCATGTCGCAGCTACCGAGGCCAACTTGCTACGATCGTTGGTAATAAATGAAAACAAAGATATAATACTCTTTCCTTACAACTTCAAGTGAGTGTTACTGTCTTGTGCATATTCGGTTTCCCTTATGTATTAGTCAAGGTTATAGTAATGTAATTGATGAGTTATGCATGCGTGTGCAGTTTCCACTATATTCTCCTAGAGATTAAGCTTGAGCAGGGACTAGTAACTGTCTTAGACTCAAGACAAAAAGATCCCCAGGACTATGCGGACATGACTCAAATGCTCGAGAAGTAAGTTAAATCGATCATTATCCAACATATCAGCAACTTTGTTCATTTCCTGATATATCAAGTAATTGTTTTCTTTGTCTAGCAGGGTTTGGAAAAAATTCACCAAAAAAGCTCCGGGACTCCCGAAGAAGCTGCAATTTAGACACCCGAAAGTAAGTACTATAGTAGCATGTTCCGCGCATCTCCTATTGATTCAAGCGCTAGTTTCATCAATACCATTTGGCATTCTTGCTTATCAGTTTGATTGACCTCTATTTCTTGTAAAGTGGTTGTGGCAGGAACAAGGGAATGATTTCTGTGGATACTACATTTGCGAGTCCATCCGCCACACGACCTGTGAGCGGGGCTACTCTGACGAACAATATGAAGTGCGTAATAAACAACATTCACAATTTTATTTTATTACCATCATTTGTGTTGAGTTTCATTCATTCATATATATAAATATATATATGTATTGACCCCCTTCTTCAAATTAGATGTTTCGGAAGTGGGATGAACTCCTAGCACCAGCTCGCATGCGAGCAATTCAAGAGGAATTGGCGGCATTCTTTCTTGACCACGTGATCCCTGAAGACGGAGAATTCTATGTGGACCCTGAGTCCGTATGATTACATTTGTAAGAGATAATTATTGTATATATGTAGCCGGTAGTGTCAGATAGATATACGAGAACTTGTTGTTCGACCAATCTCTCGGAGAAGGAGAGGTGGTCGATATCACTTCTCTCTGTATATATATGCATATATGTTCATGACGATCTTCTGTTTCCTTCGTTTGCTTAATAGCTAGCTAGCATGTCTAGTCCTCTCTATATACGTATGTATAGTACGTAGCGTCGACCAAGCACGGACATAAGAGAGGACACTTCTCTCTATTAATTATAACTAGCTAACACAATATATGAAACACCTAAATTAACCCCGCAAAACCCCCAACCCCCCCCTTTCAAAAAAACAAAAACCCCAGCCACAGAAGTGCTGACGCGTGGATGCCTATTGGTCCCGGTTGGTGCCACCAACCGGGACCAAAGGGTCTCCTGACTGGGCTCTGCGCAATGCCCACGTGGAGGGCCTTTAGTCCCGGTTCTGGATTGAACCGGGACTAAAGGGGGGAGGTATTAGTACCGACACTTTAGTCCCGGTTCCGGAACCGGGACTAAAGGCCCTTACGAACTGGGACTATAGGCCCTTTTTCTACCAGTGTCACTTGTCCATAAAAAAACTAGTTCACTCGCCTGCCGTGCTTTCAATATCCTTCCTCCCAACATATTCCCCTCCTCAGGTGGACCCAGCAGGTCTCTGAATTTTCTCCCACTTTCTTTTTCGATGTAAACTAAGTTTTCTCCTAGTACTTTCCCCTAGAACCAACTCAACTGTCCCATGTCTAGCCTAAAAAATAATAATACCCCACGTACTATTAACTCATCAAATTAAAATGATATTTTATTTCGTAAGTTGAAAGTTCTTACAAAATAATAATAATTGTTTATATATAACTTGGCAAGTTAACTCCTAGTGATTGCGTACATAAGCTTGCAAAGATTTTACTGACGTGCAATCATGTGTTTATGTTTTTATAACATTTCTTCGTCTAGCCCAACATGACATTTTCACCCAGCCCAGCAAGTCCCCGGATTTCGAGAAAAATGCAAATGGGATTTAAATGGGCTGCATAGATGCTACATCATTGTTTCACCTAGCCCACCAAATGGACTAAAAAACAAATGGACTGGCTGACATGTGGGCTAGTAGGTCGAAACCTAAGAAGGCGTTGGATTTACATCCAACGGCCGGGATTCTTCTTCAATCTCTCGTCTTCTTCCCCCAGCGCTGCTGGAACCGCCTGCTCCAGCCTTCGGCGTCCAGCGGCATTGTTTTGTGCTCCTCAGCGAAACGCTACCCCGCCGATGGCCAGGCCATCCCTCCACTCCGCACCTCCTGTTATTCTCTGCCGAGTGTAGGCCCACCCCGCACCCGAACCAGTCAAGTTTCCCACTCCTCTCCGTCTGCGACTCCACTGCCGCGTCTTCCCCATCTCCGGGTCGTTCCAGTCTGGGGCCTCGTCGTCGTCCACCGCCTCGGTGCGCTCGGCGCGGCATGGTCAACATACGAGAGTCATCGGAAGAGGACTGTACGTGGAGAGCCTGACGGCTGGGACCCACGAGGTCCTTGGTCGCACGCAAGGAAAGTTCCTCTTATTATGCACTGTACGTGCAATGTACGTGGGAAGGGCTTCTGTATTTCACGAAAAAAACGTTCCCCCCGCTGACAGGTCGGACCCACCAGCTATATCTTTGCACGCAAGGAAGTGCCTCCTTATTCCGCACCAAAAAATGAATACCCCCTGCTAGCTAGGACCCACCATAGTGGGTGGCTGACTTGTGGGCCTACTAACTTGACGAGGACGGAGGGCTTTGTCAACTTAGTCAATATGAACGATTCTAGCTCCAGTGACCGTACGATGTCCATCCAACGGCCATAGTGCTTCTTCAACCTCTGGTCTTCTTGCTCCAGCCGCCCAAAGCAGCGTCGGTCGTGCCGCGTACTCCTGCCTCTCGTGGCCGGCTATGATGCCGCGGAGGCCTCACCGCCCCTACTACTCCCATCGTTGGCCCAGGGTATCCCTCTACTCACCCACACCCCCTGTTATTCTGCGGCGACGGCAGCCTCACGCCGCAGCCGAACCAGTGAACCCTCGTACTCCTCTCTGCGTGGGCATCCACTGCCGCGTCTTCCCCGGCCTCGCCGTCGTCCCCTTCCTAGGCCTCGCCGTCGTCCACCTCCTTGGTGCTCTCGGCGCGGCGTGGTCAATGTGGTCAACGATCGACTTCCATCTGAAGAGTACTGTACGTGGAGAGGCTGACAGCTGGGTCCACGGCCACAGGCCAATTTTTTGTGATTTGCCAAGTAAGTCACTTTGTCAGGCTTGTTGGGCTGCAAATCTTTCAAGATGAGGAGAGCTTCATTCGGCTGGCCGAGAAAATGGCCTATCAGTAATGAGAAATGGGATGTACATTTTTAAAACACATCAAACCAGCAATTAGTTTCAAATATCTTTTTTTCATTTCGAGATTTTAAATTACATTATTTTTATGCATGGAGAATTTGTTGGATTTTATATTGATATAAATTTATTTTTAAAACCAGTTTGAATGCGAGTCGAAATTTCAGGATTAAAAACAGTTCGGACCGCACCGAAATATGCAAAATTTCATATAATTTTTTTAACCGTGGCCACAATATGGGCTGTAATGCTAACAAAAAGAATATGGGCTCCAAAAAAACCTTAAGAATTAGCAAATGGGCTGTAAACTATTAGAAATAATGGCAGATGGGATGTATGCTGTTTCCACATATTTGAGGCTTTCCTAAAAAAAGGTTGACGCACAAGCAGTGACTGTTGGATGACCATCGAACGACTATCGTGCTTCTTCAATCTCTGCTCTTCCTGCTCCAGGCGCTCAAATAAGCGCCGATGGGACTGCCTGGTCCCTCCTCCCCGCGGCCGGTTGTGCTGCCGCGTAGGCCTCACTGCCCCACCATACTCCCATCGCTGGCCTAGCCATCCCTCTACTCACCCACACCTGCTGTTATTCTCCGGCGACGGTAGACGAACTAGTAAACCCTCGTACAGTCGTACTCCCCTCCGCGTGGGAAACAACTGCCGAGTCTTCCCTGCCACCGTGTCGTTCCCTTCCTAGGCCTCACCGTGGTCCACCGCCCTGGTGCTCTCGGCGCGGCCTGGTCAACATGGTCAACGACCGACATGCATCTGAAGTGGACTGTACGTGGAGAGGCCGACAGCTGGGTCCACGGACGCACGCAAGGAAATGCCTCCTTATTACACGCAAAATAATGATTCCTCCACCTGACATCAGGGACCCACCGAAAGGGCCTCTGTATTTCGAAAAAAAACTTTACTGCCGCTGACAGCTCGGACCCACCAGCTATATCTTCGTATGCAAGGAAGTGCCTCCTTGTTATGAACAAAAAAATGAATACTCCCCCAGTTAGCTGGGACCCAGTATAGTGGCAGGCTAACTTGTGGGCCTACTAAGTTCACGGGGACGGAGGGCTTTGTCAACTTAGTCAATATGCACGATTCAAGCTCCAGTGACCGTACGATGTCCATCCAACGGCCATAGTGCTTCTTCAACCTCTGGTCTTCTTGCTCCAGCCGCCCAAACCAAACCAGCGCCGGTCATGCCTCGTGCTCCTGCCTCGCGTGGTCGGCTGCAATGCGGCGGAGGCCTCACCGTCCCCTACTACTCCCACCGCTGGCCAGGCCATCCCTCTACTCACCCACCCCCCATGTTATTCTGCGGCGACGGCAGCCTCACACCGCAGCGAACCAGTGAACCCTCGTACTCCTCTACGCGTGGGCATCCACTGCCGCATCTTCCCCCACTCCACGTCGTCCCCTTCCTAGGCCTCGCCGTCGTCCACCGCCCTGGTGCTCTTGGCGCGGCGTGCTCAACGTGGTCAAGGAACGGCTTCCATCGGACGTGGACTATACGTGGAGAGGCTCATAGCTGGGTCCACGGCCGCAGCAAGGAAGTCTCTCCTTATTACGTGCAAAATAATTATTCCTCCACCTGACAGCGGGGACCCACTGGACGGGCCACCTTATTTCGCGAAAAAACCGTTTGCCCCTGACTACAGGGACCGACCAGCTACATCTTTGCACGCAAGGAAGTGCATCCGGGCAAAAAAATGATTCACCCCCTGACTGCTGGGACCCACCAGCTACATCTTTGCAGGCAAGGAAGTGCCTGACAGTCGGGACCCACCTGGTCGAAGCGTACGTAGCGTTGTCATTCTGGTCCGAACGTGTACGTACATATATACTGGTGGATGTAGAGGCGCGCACGTGTCGTAGTAGAGGCGCGCACGTAGCATGTACACGTACGTACAACGGCCAGGGTGCAAGAAAGAAAATACGGCCACGTATGTGTACATACGGGCGGGGTCTCGAACCTACTCGCGCATACGTACGGCCAGGGCTCGTGTACATGGCTGGGTCGGAACGGAGAACAGCGTCATGGTCATGTTCATGGGGAGGCAACGAAATGCGTCGTGTTCATGGGGAGGCAACGAAATGCGTCGTGTTCATGGGGAGGCAACGGAATGCGCCGTGTTCATCGGGAGGCAACGGAACGCGTGGGAGCCAACCGGCTGGGTCGGAACGGAATGCGTGGTCGTGTTCATCGGGGGGGGCTTGGATGGATGGGGAGGCAACGAAATGTGTCGTGTTCATGGGGAGGCAACGGAATGCGCCGTGTTCATCGGGAGGCAACGGAACGCGTGGGAGCCAACCGGCTGGGTCGGAACGGAATGCGTGGTCGTGTTCATCGGGGGGGGCTTGGATGGAACAGGCGATGGAAACGAGGCCTGGCGTACCGCACAACGGAGGAAACGGACCTCCTACGTTCGGAATGGGGTCCTGTTGATCGGGAGGGGTCTGGCGTACCGCAAAACGGAGGAAACGGACCTCCTACGGTCGAAATGGGGGTCCTGTTGATTGGGAGGGGTGTGGCGTACCACAAAACGGACAAAACGGACCTCCTACGGTCGAAACGGGGGTCCTGATAATCGAGAGGGGTGTGGCGTACCGGAAAACGGACGAAACGGACTTGTGTTGGAGAGCTATGGTCGAAACGGGGGTCCTGTTCATCGGGAGGGGTGTGGCGTACCGCAAAACGGGACTCCATGGGATACTGTTCATCTCCACCGTCGACCTCCTCCAGCCTCCAGGGGCTACCGTCGACCTCCTCCAGCCTCCACGGGCTCCTGTTCATCCAGCCTCCACCGCGCGCTACTCCACCGGCTACTGTTCAACCACCCCTCCATGGGCCCTCCACCGTGTACTGTTCATCCAGCCCTCCACACCACGGGGTCCTGTTCAACCACCCCTCCACAGGCACCCCTCCACCGTCTACTGTTCATCCAGCCCTCCACCGCACCACGGGGTCCTGTTCATCCAGAGGCAACGCCACCGCTCACTGTTCATCCACCCCCCCCCCCCCCCCCCCCCCCCCCCCCCCCCCCCCGCAACGCTCACTGTTCATCCAATCGATCGGCTTCAGTTAGCAGCAGCAGCGAAGGAGTTGCTCGATCGGGTTCAGTTAACAGCCATCGATCGATCGCTCGGGTTCAGTAACGCGTAGCCTGCAGTGCAATCGCTCGTGTTCAGTTAGAGCCCAATGACTCGCTCGGGTTTAGTTAGAGCCAACACTTCGCACACACGCACGTATGTGTACGAGAGAAACACGCATCGCTTGGCCCTCGACCTCCCACCGTAACCGGGAACCCGCCGAAATTTTCCTCGCCCTCTCTTCTACCACAATTTTTTGTCATGGACGGCCCAAAGAATGTCATGCATCTGCGTCTCCGGCCCGCCCAGGTTCAGAAGCCCATTTTCTGTTATGATTTTTTGTCATAGAAGTAGGAGCCCACCACATCTATGATGATATCGGGTTTTGTCACAATTATCGTCATAGAAGTGTCATATGTATGACAGAAAAAAAATTCATTCGGCCCAAAATGTCACGGATGTGTCTTTTTTTTGTAGTGCGTCCAGGTGCCTGGGGTGTTCAGGGACTCCTCTCCCCTGTGCTTCTCGTTCCTTCCTCCTTCCTTCTTCTCCTCAGGAGCTTGGGTCCCCATCCTTGCTTCCTCACAATGATCTACGATGTACCTAAGAATGCATAGCGTGTCTCTTTGAGGTAGAGTCTCATTCTCATGTGAAACGGAACAAAACTCGAAGAGGAAAGAAGTGACGTCGTTCTCGATGTTGCGTGCACGTGCTCTTGTCATTGGTCCTCTCGGTGCTTGTGGTGGTGATGGAGTGTCATTGCGGATGAGCTCGGGATGCTCCGCATCATCTCCCCCCCCCCTTGGGAGAGATCTGTCCACGGATAGTGCTCTTCATCACCATGATACTTGGCCAAGTCTTTGACGTTGAAGATGTCGCTTACGTTGTACTTGTCACGTGGAATGTCGACCTTGTAGGCGTTATCATTGTAGCATGAGAGCACCTAGAATGGTCCATCTGCTCTCGGAAGTAGCATGGACTTGCGCTCCTTGGGGAAGCGGTCCTTGCGGTATCCATAATAGATCGCCCGGTTGGAACACCATGGGTGACTTGTTGATGTTGAGCTTGGAGGCGAGTCATTGTACTTGGCACTCGATTGTGGAACGTGTTTATTCATGCATCTTCTTGAGGTAGGTGGCTCTTGCACTAGCGTCCATGTTTGCTCGTTCTTGAAGCGGTAGAGGAAGGATGTCCAACAGCGATAATGGGTTGAAGCCGTAGACAACCTCAAAGGGGGACTTGCCAGTGGTAGAGTGTCTTGTACGGTTGTAGGCGTACTCGGCGATGGGTAAGGACTCCTCCCACTCCTTGATGTTCTTCTTGATCAACACACGTAGGAGAGTGGCAATCGTCCGGTTGGTGACTTTCGTTTGGCCATCGGTTTGAGGATGATACGCCATGGAGAAGAGTAGCTTGATTCCGAGCTTGGTGCATAACGTCTTTGCTAAGTTTGTGGGAAAGGGCATCGGCCACAACATTCTCTTTGCCCTTAATGTACTTGATCACATCGGGGAAAGATTCAATAAATTCACTCCGTTTAGCATGTCGTTTATTCAACTTGGTTTGGCCTTTAAGGTACTTAAGTGTCTCATGATCGGTATGTATGACAAACTCATGCGGTCTAAGATAATGCTCCCAAACATGCAACACACACACTAAAGCATACCATTATTTGTCATAGATGGGATAGTTAAGTTGAGCACTGCAGAGTTTTTCACTAAAATAAGCAATAGCTCGCTTTTCTTGCATCAAAACTCCACCAATTCCATTACCACTAGAATCGCAATGAACCTCAAAAGTTTTGTCAAAGTTGGGCAAAGCAAGAATCGGAGCATGAGTAAGCAAGGATTTGAGCTCATCAAAAGCGGTAGATTGCAAAGGTCCCCAAACAAAAGGAGCATTTTTCTTACTCAAGGCATGCAACGGTGCAACAATAGTGCTAAAGTCTTTCACAAAGCGACGATAGAAACCCGCAAGGCAAAGAAAACTATGCACTTGTTGCAAATTAGTGGGTTGTGGCCAAGTTTTAATTGCATCAATTTTAGACTCGTCAACATGGACACCCTTTGAGGAAACAATGAAACCCAAGTAAACAATCTTGTCAACTCCAAAAGTGCACTTTTTAATGTTGGCATAAAGATGTTCCTTGCGAAGGGTTTGCAAAACGGCCCTAACATGATTTACATGATCTTTGATGGATTTGCTAAAGATAAGTATGTCGTCGAAGTAGACCACAACAAACACTCCAATGTAAGGATGAAGCACAAAATGCATAAGACGCATGAAAATACCGGGAGTTTCCGATAAACCCATAGGCATAACCAACCACTTGTACAAGTAAAATTTAGTTTTGAAAGCAGTTTTCCATTCATCACCTTCTTGTATGCGGATTTGATAATAGCCACTTTTAAGACCAATTTTTGAGAAAATGGTGGCACCGCTAAGCTCATCTAGCATATCATCAAGGCGAGGAATGGGATGCCTATAATGAACGGTGAGAGCATTGATGGGTCTACAATCAGAGCACATGCAAAAACTACCATCTTGCTTGGGCACAAGGATAACCGGAATGGCACAAGGGCTTAAGCTTTCACGTACATGGTCGTTGTCGATGAGTTGTTGTACTTGCTGTTGGATCTCCTTAGTTTCTTCAGGCTTGACACGGTATGGAGCCTTGTTCAGAAGAGGTGCTCCAGGGGTGAGGTCGATCCTATGTTCAATGCCACATAGAGGAGGAAGACCGGGAGGTAGCTCATCGGGGAAGACATCCTCGAATTCCAACAACAAGTTAGAGAACACTAGAGGAAGAGGATTAGGAGTGTTAGTTTTTGCCACCTCATCTTTGCAAAGTAGGACGAAGTGGATGACACTTGATGGGTTGTCACACACTTCTCTCATCTCTCTTTTTGTGGCTAGAAGGACTAAGTTTTTCTCTCTTGGTGAAGAGTCGCTAAATTTTGGCTTGTGGCGCTCACTTTCTTTGTGGTGGTTCACTCTCTCACTAGTATCTACAAGATGGGTGGATGCTTCACTAGTGCAGAACCGGGCAATAGCACCGGTTCGTAAGGCGCTTTAGTGCCGGTTTGGTAACCGGTGCTAAAATGTAGACACTAAAGCCCCCCCCCTTTAGTACCGGTTCAGCACGAACCGGTGCTAAAGGGCAACCACGTGGCACGAGCCAGCTTCGGGGGCAGGGAGCCCTTTAGTACCGGTTGGTGTCACCAACCGGTATTAAAATGTTTGGGGGGTTTTGGGTTTATGATTTATTTTTCATTTAATTTTGTGTTTTCCATTTAATTCTTTTTCGTTTGCTGGTATTTTTCGATACTACATATTGTACACGTTATGCATATATATAAATAGAATTTCTAGTAGAACGACCGATCATTATATATATATATATCATCGAATGTCTCACAACCACCATTAATTAATTCACACATATATACACACATGTATATATATATACAATTTCTCCTAATTGGTGCCTTCGGAGCCAGTGGCATTAGCCTAGCTAATTGGTGCCTCCGGAGCACGATAAGAATTGGAAGTGGTTCATGGGGGCGGTAGCGGGTAATAGTATTCTCCTTTGGGATCTATGACCTGGTCGAGCAAAAATCCCGCTATTTCCTCTTGAATTGCTTCTATGCGGTCCTGTGCTAGGAGCTTGTCCCGCACCTCTTTGAACTGTTAAGAAGGAGATCAATATGCATGTGTATTAGTTGTGTGACTAGATATCGATAATGGTGTAAAAGTTGTGAATAGTGTTCTGACAATCGTTATCGTACCCACTCATGTCTTTGAGATTTGCTCCTTTCGGACGCCATCATGCGAATGTTCTCGCAAATGTAGTATGCACATAGATCATTCCCGGGCGCCTGCTTCAGGGCCTTTACGAGAATGGAATTTTTATCAGATAATAATTAATCAAGCATGAGTGTTAAAGAGATGGCAGCTAGGTAGTACTACTTAATTACTTACCTTGGGTCGATACCATTTCAGACTTTGTTTCCATGGGCCTGGAGTGACCCTGATGAACTTTGCCCAAGCCCTGCCCGCTGACAAAGAAAATGAATAAATGGGTTATTAAATAGTTGTTATCAGGAAATGACGAACTAATAAAATAGGCCGAGATATAGTTAATAATGATTGAAATTACCTGTTGACTATCCCCATCACGATGCCGTAGTCACTTGCTTTCTTAAGTAGCGAGTCTAGTACTTCAACTGTTCCTTGATCAACTTTAATGATTAACAAGATCCAGTGAAATCTGCATGCACACACGTTTGCATGTCTTAATTAAGTGGGCATATGTAAGCAAAAATATGTAGCTATAGCTAGTAGGGAAAAACAGAATTTGTAGTACAAGAAAGTGTGACTCACTGGAAGTTGTAAGGAAGTAGTATATCTTTATTGTATTTGAGTTCCTTGAAGAACTGTAGCATGCTTTCCTCTACACATTTTGCGTGATATGGATCTATTTTCCATGTGTAGAACTGTAGCATGCTTCCTTACACATGTTTCGTCTACACATGTTTTCCTCGACACATGTTTTCCTTGAAGAACTGTAGAATTGTAGCATGCTTTCCTCGACACATGTTTTCCTTGAAGAACTGTAGCATGCTTTCCTCTACACATGTTTCGTCTTGTTGCCTGAAGATTTGCTCGATCCGGATGGCTGAAAGAAGAAAGATCGATTCGTTAATATATCTTCAAGTCATTTAAAACATGTGATGATCACCAGATGCCTGCTTATATAAATATATATACCTCGCCGGTCTTTGTTGTTTCAAGATCAACATTGTCTTCGTCATATTCATAGTTCACGACTTCATCAATTCGGTCGTCGCGATCGAATATCATATCACCCTCCCCGGTGTTGTTTAGATATTCGGAGCCGTCATAATCTTCTTCATTCTGATCATCATCTGGCCCGCGAGGATTGCGTATGATATTGAACAGGGCCTCTTCTCCCTCTCTGCCGGTATTGTCCGCCATAGGTTTTGTTTAACTAATCCAAAAGAAATATATTCAAATTACAATGCATGGATGCAATCAATTAATAAGGAAAAACTGAATCAATCATAGTACATAATAAGCATCATCGAATATAATCTCGAATACATCATCTCGAATAATAGATATAATCTCGAATACATCGTCTCGAATAATAGATATAATCTCGAATACATCATCTCGAATAATAGATATAATCTCGAATACATTGTCTCGAATAATATATAATCTCGAATACATCGTCTCGAATATTATATATCGAGTACATCACTGGCTAGGTAGCTAATAAAGATCGAATACTACATAAGAATCTAGGACACTCGCGGTTCCTTCGGCGTGGGTGTTGGACACCCAAAGAGAAGGAACCCTCACAGGATCATAGCTGAAGTGAGATCCCTGAAGAAACTGCCAGGTATTGGAGAACCTGCCACCCTCTAATGCAACCATGTAGCGATGGACGTGCTCGTCCTCCTCCCTGACACGGCGACGTACCTCCTCCAGCGCGGCTGACTCCCTCCGCACTGAAACTAGCCCACGCGAACGCCACCAAACGAGATCAGGGTCAACGACGGGACCCGGGGCCGGGTTCCTCATCAAGCGGCGCGCCCCTCCAGGAAGCACCTCCCAGTGCCAGCCCGGCGGAGCCCAGTCCCGGACATGGGTCAGCCGGACGTCGTCGCGGACGGGTCGACGGCGAGGATGCGGGCCGGGCATCGTCCAGAACAAATACTAGCTATATGCCCGCAAAAAGTAAAAAAAATTAATGATTGGATTTTGATAACTAAAATTTCTAACATTTCTATATAACTAACATTCCTATAACATTTCTAACAATGCTATATAACTAACATTTCTAATATTTCTATAACTAAAAAACAGAAAAAAAAAATTATAACATTTCTATATATATAACTAACATTTGTATAACATTTCTAATATTTCTATAACTAAAAAACAGAAAAATTTCTAACTTTTTTATAACTATTTCTATAACTAAAAATAGAAAAATTTCTAACAATTCTAACTATTTTATAACTATTTCTATAACTAAAAAACAGAAAAATTTCTAACAATTCTAACTATTTTATAACTATTTCTATAACTAAAAAACAGAAAAATTCCTAAAAATTCTAACATTTCTATAACTAACTATGTGTGTGTGTGCTCACCGGCGAGGCGAGAGGCGACGGGGGGCGGCGACGTGGACGGCGACGGGCGCGGCGACGACGGGGATGGTGACGACGGGGACAGGGACGGGGCGGCGACGACGGGGACGAGCCGGGGCGGCGACGACGAGGACGGGGCGGCGATGACGGGGACGGTGACGATACGGGACGGGCTGGGACGGCGCGGCGGTGACGACGGGGATGGGGACGACGGGGCGGCGACAACGGGGACGGGGGCGGCGACGAGGGTTATGGAGACGGGGCGGCGGGCGACGGGGTAGAGGAGAAGAAGCAGAGGAGAAACTGAAATTTTTGAAGTGTTTAGTTATATAGGATGGACATTTAGTACCGGTTGGAGCCACCAACCGGTACTAAAGGCCTGTTTTGGCCAGGCCAAGCGGCGGCAACCGCACCCCCTTTAGTGCCGGGTGGTGGCTCCAACAGGTACTAAAGGCCCCCCTTTAGTACCGGTTGGTGCTACCACCCAGCACTAAAGGGGGTGCGCTGGCGCAGGTGTGGTGCGAAATGTTTAGTCCCACCTCACTAGTCGAGGGGCGTCTGCACTGGATTATAAGCCCCAGTGCGGTAGCTCCCTCGAGCTCCTCTCCAAAGCAGGCCTACTGGGCCTAAATGTTCTGTGCTGCCCTGTGGGCCTACTGGGCCTTTGCGGGCCTGCATCCTGGCCCAACAACAGGTTGGGTTTCTAGTCGTATGCAGGCCGCTGTGGCGCAGTTGGTGGGCTTTTTTGCTTTATTTATTTTTGTTTGAGTTGTTTTTTTTGCAGTATTTAGAGTTTCTTTGTGAATATTTTTGCTTTAGGTACAAAAAATTACAAACTTTCTGTTAGTACCGGTAGTTTACAAATTTGAATAGTTTAAATTTTGATTTATTTGAAATTTGTGTGAATCACTAGTTTGTGAATAACTTAACTTTGAGAATAGATTTTTCAGTGATTCTTTTTTCTTATGTTTAATATTAGTGTGTTTTATCATTATATTCAATTTGGTAATGCTTAGGTTATTGAAAAAAATGAAATGCCTTTTGTAACGGATGAGTTTTCGTCCGAAACCCTGATACTTCGAAAGAGATTGTCCATTTAGTACACGAAGTGCATCCAGTTTTTGCGGTAACCCTCTCTACTTTTTTGCACATGCTATGTGGGTGAAATTATGATACCATGCCAACTTTCAACATTTTCTGAGTTCATTTGAAATGCTTTTCAATTTCAGAGTCATTTAGCTTAAAAAAATCAGTAAAGGCATGAAAGAATTTGTTTGCACATAAAATTTCTTCGCGTTTCAAATGCCAAAACACATAACTACCCTAACTATTACAGAGATTCCCTCCTGGGTGTGAAACACAGAAGAAAGTGATTATAGTGAAGCCGATCACATCCCAGATCTTTGGGTGTGAAACTTTTTCTTCGCATGTGTCCCTTTGCGCCGTAACCATGGAAAATCTTCATCATTTAACGGGATGCTCGGGTCAATATTCACTGTGAATGGAGCAATTTCATCAAACTTTTCGTAATCTTCTGACATGTCTGTCTTGTCATCCACTCCCACGATGTTTCTCTTCCCAGAAAGAACTATGTGCCGCTTTGGCTCATCATATGATGCATTCCCTTCCTTATCTTTTCTTTTTCTTGGCTTGGTAGACATGTCCTTCACATAGAAAACCTGTGCCACATCATTGGCTAGGACGAATGGTTCGTCTGCATACGCAAGATTGTTGAGATCCACTGTTGTCATTCCGTACTGCGGGTCTTTCGTTACCCCGCCTCATGTCATATTGACCCATTTGCACCGAAACAAAGGGACCTTCAAACCACGTCAATAGTCAAGTTCCCATATGTCCTGTATATAACCATAATATGTTTCCTTTCCTGTCTTGGTTTCTGCATCAAAGCGGACACCACTGTTTTGGTTGGTGCTCTTCTTATCTTGGGCGATCGTGTAAAATGTATTACCATTTATCTCGTACCCTTTGAAAGTCATTATATTCGAAGATGGTAACTGGAACAGCAAGTATAGGTCATCTTCAATAGAGGTGTCATGCATGGTACGTGTCTGCAACCAGCTGGCGAAACTCCTGGTTTGTTCACGTGTAATCCAGTCATCAGACCGCTCCGGGTGTTTGGAGCGTAGCAAATTCTTGTGTTCATCCATATACGGAGCCACCAAGGCGGAATTCTGTAGAACTGTGTAGTGTGCTTCAGTGAGAGAATGTCCGTCCATACATATTATTTGTCCCCCTCCCAGCGTGCCTTTTCCATCCAGTCTGCCCTTATGCCGCGATTCAGGAACACCAATCGGCTTAAGGTCAGGAATAAAGTCAATACAAAACTCAATGACCTCCTCATTTTCATGGCCCTTGGAGATGCTTCCTTCTGGCCTAGCACGGTTATGAACATATTTCTTTAAGACTCCCATGAACCTGTCAAAGGGGAACATATTGTGTAGAAATACAGGACCCAAAACGTTAATCTCTTCGCATAGGTGAACTAGGATGTGCGTCATGATGTTGAAGAAGGATGGTGGGAACACCAACTCGAAACTGAGAAGACATTGCACCAAATCATTCTCTAACCTTGGTATGATTTCTGGATCGATTACCTTTTGAGAGATTGCATTGAGAAATGCACATAGCTTCACAATGGCTAATCGAACGTTTTCTGGTAGAAGCCCCCTCAATGCAACCAAAAGCAGATGCGTCATAATCACGTGGCAGTCATGAGACTTTAGGTTCTGGAACTTTTTCTCTGCCATGTTTATTCCCTTTTATATTCGATGAGAAGCCAGACGGTACCTTAATACTAAGCAGACATTCGAAGAAGATTTCCTTCTCTTCTTTGTTAGGAGCGTAGCTTGCATGACCCTGATGTATGCCGTATTTTCCGTGCATACGTTGCTGGTCCTCCCGTGCCTCAGGTGTATCTTTTGTCTTCCCATACACGCCCAAGAAGCCAAGCAGGGTCACACAAAGATTCTTCGTCACGTGCATCACGTCGATTGCGGAGCGGACCTCTAGGTCTTTCCAATAGGGCAGGTCCCAAAATATAGATTTCTTCTTCCACATGGGTGCGCGTCCGTCAGCGTCATTCGGAACAGGTTGTCCACCAGGACCCTTTCCAAAGACCACCTTCAAATCCTTGACCATATCATGTACATCAGCACCAGTACGGTGGCGAGGATTCGTCCGGTGATCCGCCTCACCTTTGAAATGCTTGCCTTTCTTTCTTACGGGATGCCTGCTCGGAAGAAATCGACGATGTCCCAGGTACACATTCTTCTTACAATTAGCCAAATATATATTGTCGGTATCGTCCAAACAGTGCGTGCATGCGCGATATCCCTTGTTTGTCTGTCCTGAAAGGTTACTGAGAGCAGGCCAATCATTGATGGTCATGAACAGCAACGCATTTAGGTCAAATTCTTCCCCCATGTGCTCATCCCACGCACGTACACCTGTTCCATTCCACAGTTGTAAGAGTTCTTCAACTAATGGGCTTAGGTACACATCAATGTCGTTGCCGGGTTGCTTAGGGCCTTGGATGAGCACTAGCATCATAATGAACTTCCGCTTCATGCACAACCAAGGAGGAAGGTTATACAAACATAGAGTCACAGGCCAGGTGCTATGGTTGCTGCTCTGCTCCCCAAAAGGATTAATACAATCTGCGCTTAGACCAAACCATACGTTCCTTGCGTCATCTGCAAACTCCTTCCCGTACTTTCTTTCAATTTTTCTCCACTGCGACTCGTCAGCGGGTACTCTCAACTTTACGTCTTTCTTACGGTCTTCTCTGTGCCATCGCATCACCTTGGCATGCTCTTTGTTTTGGAACAAACGTTTCAACCGTGGTATTATAGGAGCATACCACATCACCTTGGCAGGAATCTTCTTCCTGGGGCGCTCGCCCTCGACATCACCAGGGTCATCGCGGATGATCTTATAGCGCAATGCACCGCATACCGGGCAAGCGTTCAAATCCTCGTACTCACGGCAGTAGAGGATGCAATCATTAGGGCATGCATGTATCTTCTGCACCTCTAACCCTAGAGGGCAGACAACCTTCTTTGCTTGGTACGTACTCTCGGGCAATTCGTTGTCCTTTGGAAGCATATCCTTTATCATTACCAGCAACTTTCCAAATCCCTTGTCAGATACACCATTCTCTGCCTTCCATTGCAACAATTCTAGTGTGGTGCCCAGCTTTTTCTTGTCACCTTCGCAATTCGCGTACAACAATTTTTTGTGATCCTCTAACATGTGCTGCAACTTCTTCTTCTCCAAATCACTTGCGCAGTTTCTCTTTGCATCGGCAATGGCCCGACCTAGATCATCAACGGGCTCATCCGATGCCTCTTCTTCAGCTTCTTCCCGCATTGCCGGCTCAACTTCTTCCCGCATTACCGGCTCAACTTCGTCCCTCATTGTTGTATCATCGTATTCAGGGAACCCATGGCCAGGATAGCTGTCCTCATCCTCTTCTTCTTCATTGTCTTCCATCATAACCCCTCTTTCTCCATGCTTGGTCCAAACATTATAGTGGGGCATGAAACCGGACTCAAACAGGTGGACATGAATGGTTCTTGACGTAGAGTAATTGCGACCATTCTTATAGTCAGCATATGGACATTGCATAAAACCATCCACTCGCATGTTTGCCTCAGCCGCAAGCAGAAAAGTACGCACGCCATTAATGAACTCGGGAGAGCATCGGTCATCGTACATCCATTTGCCGGCTCATCTTCAATACACAGCACCGAAAACATCAAATTAATACAATACATAAAGTTCATACATAAAGTTCATACATAAAGAGCATACAACACTTCATTGCAACAAACAAATAACTCTCTAGCTAAAGAATTTAAATGCAACAACAAATGCGATCAAGATCGCAACTAAGGTAACAATTGATCCAACAGCATAATGATACCAAGCCTCACTATGAATGGCATATTTTCTAATCTCTCTAATCTTCAAGCGCATTTTCTCCATCTTAATCTTGTGATTAGCGGCGACGTCGGCAACATGCAACTCCAATTCCATCTTCTCCCCCTCAATTTTTTTTCAATTTTTTCTTCAAATCCTCGTTTTCTTTCAACTAAATTTAACCTCTCGACAATAGGGTCGGTTGGAATTTCGGGTTCAACTACCTCCTACATAGAAATATCTATGTCAACTTGATGGGCATAATTTGTCATAAACACGAAATGCAATGAATAGTTTTAAATGAGAATATACCACATCCGAATCATAACCCGGACGAGGGCCGACGGGGACGGATATCAAAACCATGGCACTATGCATAACAAACAACGTATGGGTAAGATAATTATATGAGTAACTATATATCCAAATCACATAAACATCAATTTTTTATATAAAACTTCATGAACAAGAGGCTCACCACAAGGTGGTGCCGGCGACGGGACGTTGCGAGCGATCGACGGTGGTTACGACGGAGATTTAGAAGGTACTAAGTAAACCACACCTACATATGCAAAACTAAGTGTTATTTTTGACCTCAAATTGCATATAAATCAAATACTAGCACATATATATAATTCCTCCCAAATTACTAAACTCAAAAATCAATCACTATATAAAGCATTGCACGAGCTAATCTAGCAATGAGAGATGAAAGGAAAGAGTTGCTAACCTTTGTGATCATTTGAATGGATGGGGGCCTTCAAATCTTGGGCAAAATGTGTGATGAGCTTGAGAGGAAGAGGGAAAAGAACAGAGAGGAGAGGGGAAAGGGGAAGAACAGAGCGAGCTCGGGTGGACGAAGGGTCTATGTAGGACGACCTTTAGTACCGGTTCGTGATACGACCCGGTACTAAAGGAGCTGGAGGGGCCTCGGACTGACAACATCCTGCCACCACTCACTTTAGTACCGGTTCATGGCATGAACCGGTGCTAAAGGTTCGCCATGAACTGGTACTAATGAGAGCGGCCCGGCTAGCCGTTGGAACCGGCACTAATGTACACATTAGTGCCGGCTCAAATTCAAATCGGCACTAATGTGCTTCACGTTTGACCCTTTTTATACTAGTGCTTGCTTGTCGGTGATCACTTGGGTTGGTGACATTGTCGAAGCACATAGTCCTTGCCTTTCATCTTGATGCTATAGTGGTTGGTTCTTCCTTTGTGGATGACTCTGCGGTCGAATTGCCAAGGTCTTTGTCGTTGGTGGGCGCACGGCAGATGCCAAGGGATGGCTAAAGAGAGGAGGAGGCTCGAGGGCACTGGTGAGCTCCAGAGGCGAGGTCGGCATGAGCGAGCACGGGACGCGAGACATACCCAGGTTCGGGGCTCTCTAGAGAGATAACACCCCTAGTGCTGCCGAGCGTGATTTATATGTAACAGTATAGAGTCGCTCCTGGAGCTATATGGAAGAAGAAGGAAGGCAGGCTAGGGCTTAGGCTGCTCCCTCTCCTTGGGTGTGCGTGAGTGTGTTCTTGTTGCGCGTGCGAGTTGCTTGCCCGTATACATGAGGGCTCCTAGGGGGTTTTATAGGTCAACACCCTAGGGATACAAAGGTAATGTTACAAGGTCGTGGGGCCGGGTTGTCATCGTCCGGGAAGCCAGCGCTGGGACCCGCCGGGTGTCAGGGCTCGTCGGGTTCTCCGAGCACGGGCCCCGTGGCCTAGGGGCACTGTTCGTCATCTTGTCGTTCGTCAGGGAGTGGCCGGGTTGAGTCGGCTACAGTGGTGCTCCGTCAGGTCGCTGCTTGCTGGCATCAGCAGTGATGATGGGTGCACTGTTGCCACGCCGGGCCTGGTCAGCGGGTAGGTGGGGCACTATTGCCACGCCCCGGCTGACCAGAGGCATGGGCGGGGCACTATTGCCTCAGTAATCTGTGGATGGAGATTCATCCCATCGTATGGCTGGGATGGGACGGGAGCTGAGCTGAGGCCGGGTTGAGGAACACGCCAAAGGTGGGGCTGGCTTGTTGGAGAAGTCTTGGTGTGCCGGCTTCGGCCGCCTTGAGCCGGCCATTGGGGCCGGGTCGAGGAGTCTAGCCGGGTTGGAGAGTTTGGCCGGGTCGAGGGGCTTGGTCGGGTTGAGCAACCCAGCCAAGCGCGATCCGGTTTGAGGGCGATGTTGGTCCCGTTGTTTTTGAAAAGGATCCGGGTTCCGTTGCATGCCCGGGGTTCATCCCCCCGATAGTAGTCCCCGAAGCTGTGAAGGTCCGTCGTCTTCGGATGGGAGGACCTTCGCAGTTTCCTCCCCTTGAGGAGGCGAATTTTGTGACCGTCGGGTCTGGCAACACCCACTGTGTGCTGGGTTTCGGAAGCCGGATCGCAGCATCCCGGCCGCGGCGGGAAACTGAAGAGTCCACCGAATTTGGAGCAATCTTTTGGACTTCGCCTGGGCGCCACGTGGCGCCCGGAAGTTGGAGGGGCCTGACAGACCATGCGCGTGATAGGACAGGGCGACGCGCAGGGGCCCGCTGCCGAGCGCCCTTGGCCCACGTGCGCGGATTTATTTATTACGGTGTCCGCAAGTCGGTTGCCCTACTCTAGGGAGTTATGATGTGCGTACGTGCGCACTTATTGCGGGGAAGTGGGCGGGGCAAGCGCAAAAGATCCCACTTCCCCATGTTTCAAACCATGGCTTATAAATAGGGGCGAGGGGGTGGCGGAAATCATTCTGACTCGTGCTCCCCTGCCTCTTCATCCTCTCTCTGCTTCTCGCGACCGCCGCGTGCTGCGACGCCCGCCGTTTTGAGCAGAGCTTCATCGCCCTTCTTCTTCCTTCTTTCTTATTCTTCATCTTCTTTGATGGCACTCTCGTCGGGCTCATGGATGGGCTCGACCATCACCCTGGATGACATCGCCTATCTTCGCACCACCAGGCGCTTACCGGGGGAGACGGAGGTCACCGCGGGCCTGCCGCAAGGCGAGCGGGAGCTGAGGGAGTCCTGGACTAAGGGGTCCTCGGGCGTCCGGCCTATTAGCCATGGGCTGGACTGATGGGCTGTGAAGATACAAAGACCGAAGACTACACTCATGTCCGGATGGGACTCTCCTTGGCATGGAAGGCAAGCTTGGCGACCGAATATGTAGATTCCTTTCTTTGTAACCGACCTTGTGTAACCCTAGATACTCCTGGTTTCTATATAAACCGAAGGACTTAGTCCGGAGGGGTTGAGACTCATTACCATAGTCATACAGGCTAGACCTCTAGGGTTTAGCCATTACGATCTCGTGGTAGATCAACTCTTCTAATACTCATATTCATCAAGATCAATCAAGCAGGAAGTAGGGTATTACCTCGATAGAGAGGGCCCGAACCTGGGTAAACATCGTGTCCCCTGTCTCCTGTTACCATCGAGCTTAGACGCACAGTTCGGGACCCCCTACCAAAGATCCGCCGGTTTTGACACCGACATTGGTGCTTTCATTGAGAGTTCCACTGTGCCGTCGATGACAGGATCGTTGACTCGCCTCGTCCTTAAAGACAATATCACCGCCGGAGGAGAACTGGCTCCAGGCCAAACCCTCCGGCTGGGCGGCTTTACCATGACCGCCCGTTCAGCCGCTAAGCCGACGATGACCTCTCGGGCCATCGAAAATCCCCTTCGTATCGACTCCAAACAATCCAAGCAGATGGATTCGGCGGAGTTTTCATCTTTAAACGAGCTCCCTGATCGCATCGCCGCCCTGGGAATCGCTAGAGATTACGATCGGATCGGGCTTAAACCCGACCAAAGAGAAATCAAATCTCCACTGGTCACCCACCAGATAGCGGTAGTCGAGGAGCAAGACGGCAACTCTTCCCCTATACTGAAGACAGACTATGTCCGGATCACCGACCCTATAGAGCCGGATACCCACCAGCAAAAGGAGGTGACCGGACTTCCGAACATAGAATCGGACGGCGGGCATAAGCAACTAGAAAATACTACGGAGCCCGGACTGTTAAGTCTAGAAAACCTTCAGACTCCGGATCATCGATCAGGTCAGGGTCCGAATCCAATTCCACCCACCCACCCAGACATAAGCGCTCTCACAAGCATACAACAGTAGTCTCAGGAAACGGTCCACCACTTCTGGGCCAGATTCCTCCTTGTCAAGGACAAGGTTAAAGATTGCCGTGACGGGGACGCGATATCTGCGTTCTGCAACAATTGCACAAACGAAGGAATCCTCAATGCCACTAATCGTTGTCGTATACTACACTTCACTAACTTGGCAACTATCGTACAGAACTACAGCGCAATGGAAAGCGTCTGGACAGATCAGACAGCTTGTTGGGAGCCATCGGTCCCAACTCAACTGCTGGTCCAGGCAAAAAGGGTGCATCCCCGTGATGCGCCCAGTCCAATAGCCAAGAAATATAAACCCATTATGCGGCACGGAACCGTTCTGGAGGGATGGCTCGATGGTCCATGCAAAATACACACAACACCGGATACCATACCAACCCACAGCCTTAGAGCATGTTGGATACTCCGGTAGGTAGCCAAGAGCGGCGAGGACATCCTTACCAAAAACACCCCAGAGAAACACCCTCCAGAAGACGACGACCCTAGAGTATTGACGGTCTTCGAGACATTCGCTTCAAACAATAAGCGCAAAAGGGCACTCCACGACCTCGCCGAAGTCTGTCAAATCATCGCGACAAACCCTTGGAACGACACAGCTATAACTTTCAATGCCGGTGACGAACCAAAATACTGGAACGCCTGAGCGCTAGCCACATTAGTTCTCAGTCCCATCATGGACAACTTTCGACTCACCAAGGTCCTCATGGATGGCAGCAACGGACTAAACCTCATCTATGAGGATAGACTCCACAAAATGGAAATAGACAGGAGCCGCATCAAGCAAAGTAGCATGACCTTCTGAGGAATCATTCCCAGTCGAGAGGCGCTGCGCGCGTGAAAAACCATACTTGATGTGGTATTCGGCATGCCGGAGAATTATCGGTCTGAAGAAATAACCTTCCAATTGGCCCCTTTCAGCAGTGGATATCATGCCCTGTTAGGGCGAGATGCTTTTACACGCTTCCAAGCTATACCTCATTACGGGCCCAACGGCATAATCACTCTTGTGAGTGATCTGGACATAGCACTCCGCGCCGAAAACAAAACCGCATCCCTAGCCCTTGAGGCATTATCTAAAGCCCTTGCAGCCGAGGAATTAACCGCACTGCGCTCCATGGTGGATAGGGACGATGTGATCTTAGACAATAGACCCAAATCCACCTCCTTCAAACCGGCAAAAGAAATAGTCAAATTCCAGGTCCACCCAACGGACCCCAAGAAGACATCATCTATTGGGGCAAAACTAGGCCCAACGGTCAACGCCGCGCTATGGGATTTCCTTCATGGAAACTGGGATATATTCGCCTGGCACCCTTCTGACATGCCTAGAATCCCACGCGAACTGGCCGAACATAGCCTCAATATATTAAAGGGATACAAACCAGTCAAACAAGCACCGCGGCGCTTTTCTGAACCCAAACGCCAAGCTATGGGGGAGGAGCTGGCCAAGCTAATTGAGGCCGGATTCATTAGAGAAATAAAACATCCAGACTAGCTGGCAAACCTGGTGATGGTACCAAAGAAGGACAAATCATGGCGCCTGGGCGTCGATTTTAAAGATCTCAATAAGGCTTGCCCTAAGGATCCCTTCCCCCTCCCCCGCATCGATCAAATCATTGATGCTACTGCAGGACACGAGTCACTATGTTTCCTTGATGCATATTCCGAATACCATCAAATCAAAATGAAGGAATCTGATCAAGCTGCAACATCATTTATTACCCCGTATGGGTCATTCTACTTCAACACCATGCCCTTTGGGCTCAAGAATGCCGGCGCCACATACCAACGGATCATTCAAACATGCCTGGAGAAACAGATCGGCAAGACAGTTGAAGCCTATGTGGACGACATCGTCATCAAAACTAGGCATGTCGAAACACTAATAGACGATTTACGTCTCACATTCAACAACCTCTGCGCGTATGACCTTAAGCTCAATCCGGAAAAGTGTGTTTTCGGCGTCCCCGCTGGAAAACTGTTGGGCTTCATCGTTTCCAATAGAGGAATTGAAGCAAATCCAGCCAAAATCCAAGCTCTGTCTTCATTGGCTACGCCAACGGACCTCAAACAAGTCCAAAAACTCGTGGGTTGTGTGGCAGCTCTAAGCCGCTTTATCTCCAGATTGGGAGAAAAGGCACTGCTACTCTATCACCTTTTACGATGAACCAATCACTTTGAGTGGACGGACGCGGCAACAGCCGGACTGGAGGAAACAAAAACTCTTCTCGCGAGCAGCCCAGTCCTGGCCGCGCCAAACATCGGAGAACCCATGTTATCATACATATCAGCAACACATCAAGTGGTGAGCGCTGTGCTCGTCGTTGAACGAGAATAGGACAGACACAAATTCCCGCCTTAGAAGCCAGTATACTACATATCCACTGTCCTTACACCATGCAAATCCCGGTACCCCCATTATCAAAAGATAGCATACGTGGTCTTTATGGCATCCCGAAAGCTACGACACTACTTCCAGGAGTGTTCGATCACGGTTGCTTCCGAAGTACCACTCAACGACATAATAAACAACTGCGATGCCATGGGCCAGATTGCCAAATGGGCCTTTGAGCTCCTTCCATTGGATATTACATACAAACCACGTCGAGCTATTAAATCCCAAGTACTGGCTGACTTCGTCACCGAATGGACAGAGGCCAAACTCCCTAAAGAGTACGGCACATATTCCAATTGGGTTATGTATTTCGATTGCTCCAAAATGCTGGCAGGGCTAGGAGCGGGCGTCATTTTAACGTCCCCTACTGGAGACATAGTTCAGTACGTACTCCAAATACTATACACAGACTCCAACAACGCAGCCGAATAAGAGGCCTTATTGCATGGTCTCCGGATGGCTCTCTCCATGGGCATACAACGCCTGGAAGTGCGCGGGGACTCAAACCTTGCAATATCTCAAATAAATGGAGACTTTGATGCCAAAGATCGAAAGATGGCAGCTTATCGTAATGCCATCATAAAATGTCGGCTCGGTTCGAGGGGCTCGAGTTCCATCATGTCGCTCGAGAAAGTTATCAAGCGGTGGACGTTCTTGCTCGTATCGGCGCCAAGCGCGACCCCGTCCCACCTAATATCTTTCTGGAAAGGCTTTTTAAGCCATCCGTGGTGTGGTGTGGCAGGGGGAAAATGACAACACTAGTCCGGATCCGAACATAACACCAGATTCCAAAGACACCTATATCATCAGAGGATCAACCACCCAAATAACACCGTCGGCGCATCTCATCATGCCAGTCATTGCCCCATGGACCGAAGCCTTCCTGGCCTACCTTAACAGGAAGGAACTTCCTGAGGATCAGAATGAGGCCCGCTGCATTGTCCGGCGTTCGATGGCCTACAAGGTTCACGACGGAGAGCTCTATAAGAAAAGCGCTACAGGAGTCCTTCAAAGATGTATCTCCAAGGAGGAGGGGCGGCAGCTCCTGGCTGAGATTCATGCCGGTCTCGGCGGGCACCACGCCGCAGCTCGGGCCCTTGTTAGCAAGGCCTTCCATACATGGTTCTATTGGCCGACGGCTCGAGCGGATGCATAGGACCTTGTCCAACGTTGCATTGGATGCCAACTCTTCGCCAACCAAAGCCATATGCCTCCCACGGCCCTACAAACAATCCCCATCACTTGGCCTTTTGCGGTATGGGGACTGGATACGGTTGCCCCCTTAAAGGAGGAAGCAATAAGAAAAAATATCTGCTGGTCATGGTGGATAAATTCACCAAGTGGATAGAGGCCAAACCAGTTAAGACGGCCGAGTCTGGGCCAGTAATAGACTTTATATCCGGCGTCGTACACCGTTATGGTGCTCCACACAGCATCATCACTGATAATGGCTCCAACTTCACAACCGACGAAGTGAAAACCTGGTGCGCTAATCTGGGCATCAAGCTCGGTTACACCTATGTCTATCATCCATAGACAAACGGTCAAGTCGAAAGAGCCAATGGTCTTATTATGAGCGGCATTAAGCCTAGACTTGTGTGGTCTTTGAAAGAATCAGACAAGCACTGGGTTGAGGAGCTCGACTCCGTACTCTGGGGGCTGCGGACCACGCCCAATCGCACTACCGGATACACACCTTTCTTCATAGTGTACGGCGCAGAGGTAGTACTACCCTGCGACATTATTCATGACTCACCTCGAGTGCGCATGTACGAAGAGAGAGAGGCCGAGCTCGGTCGGCAGGACAGCTTAGATGCCTTGGAGGAGGAGCGCGACGTCGGAAAAGCCCGTTCCGCATTTTATCAACAACAGGCTCGTATGTATCAAAGCAGAGAGGTGCAGGCCAAAACTTACAATGTCGGCGAACTTGTTCTACGCCTGCCGGAGAAAAAAAAGGACAAACTCAATCCCAAGTGGGAGGGTCCCTTCATCATCGACAAAGTTCTCACCGGAGTGGCGTACTACCTGCGTGATGTGTCAGACAATCGACTAGAGACAAACCCCTGGAACGCGGCCAGACTCCGAAGATTCTATGCCTAGCGCCGAAATCTTTGTTCGTCTCCTTCCCCCTATTGTTTCCATCATTTTCTCTCTCTCTCTCTTCGTTTTTTCTCTTTAGCTTTAAAAGCTTTCATGCGGTTAGACCGTGCACCCCCGACGCATACATGTTGAAGTATGTACGTCTATTATACCTAGGGGCTTCTTGGACAGAAGCTTCCTATTATTATTTTCCGAGCATCAAGCTCTTCACATATGCGTTTTCTACCATATGTACCTTTTCTGCGCCATTATATGCAATGATATGACTTAAGTTTTGGCAAAGCTGGGTTGCCTGACTCTTGTGCTTATGCCCTATGTTCCCGTTAGTTCGGCTAGGGCATAAAGGGAGCACCTCTGCGATTGTTACTGTCGGGTCATCTGAATGTGTACCTCAGACCGGGTGAAGCCGAAAGCTAGCGTTCTTAAGGGAATATTTGGTCGGTGAACTAAAGATGTTGTTGCATTCGTCCCATCATGAACCCCTAGAAGCTATACACATTGTGATTTCTTCATCACAGTTCGGACATGCACATCGATGCATGCACACCCAGGGAAAGGAACCATTAAGGGAACTATTCTCTCTGGAAGATGCTTCTTACACTCTTAATGTAATATAACATAACTAGCCGGATAATTGTCTGTTCAAGCAACTATGACCCCTACGCCTGGTTTCCATGCATACCCGATCTACTCGGCCCTTCTGGTATTTGGAAACGCTCCTCACCTTCGGGTCGAGAGGTTGAAGCGAAAAGTTCCTCCATGACAATCGTTTTACAATTCAGCTAGAGTTGCATATGCAAAGGAAATTACATAGTCACTTGGACTCAAAAACTTCCTCCTCTATGCCGTCCAGCAAGCTATCTAACTTACAATCTTGCTGGGAATACTTGGCGGCTACTTCTACTTGTTTATATACAAAACTAACGGGAATTTCTTCCCCATTTAACCCTAGCGGTCCGACCCGGGCCATGTGATTTGGATCCAGCCTGGTGTACCGCGTTTTCACCATGGCCCCGGCCTCTCACGCACCCTCTCAGCAGGACGATATCTTCCATAGTAGGATACGCCGTCGCGCTCCCTTGAATAGCTCTACAAGCTCCTCCATACTCCCTGGAGGGGAGGCAGATGGCCATAAGGGCTTGGCTACACTCCACGTTGCCTGACGAGCCTGTTCGTGCAATTCCGACAGCCCTTGAAGAAGATCACTTGATGATCCGGACACCTCCTCTTCGGGACGACCTATCAGCATACCTGCAATCATAGCTATATCAGCTACTCTTACCTCCAAACTGTTATAAGGTAAATTTGACCATGTACTGAATATGCCTCCTCGCAGCTTTTTGTTCTTCTTCATGGAGTCGGCTAGCTGGGCTCGCACATCTTTCAGTTCTTCACCCAGTTTGGTATTTGAATCTTGGAGTTTTTTTTTCTCCTGCCTGACTCGGGTCAGCACCCGTTCGCTCGCGGCATGTAGTCTTTTCGACTCATTTTCCTCCAGTTGATCTAACGATCCTGTTATGAGAGAAGCTGCAGCATTAACACAGTCGCTATACAATTACTGTTTCTAGATGTAGGGAAATATTATCGGAAGACGCCTTCTTGGACTTTTCTAGTTCGGCGGTAACTACATTTAACTGCGTCTGGCACTTTTCTAGCTCTTGGGCCAGCAACTCGTTCTTCTCAGAGAAAACCTGATTATGCAGAGATCCTCAAATCAGTCGTACCAACTACTTTAAGTCTCGGGGGCTACTGGCATACGGTTATCATACTCAGACACAGTAAACTTACCTGCACATCTTTTAAATGCTGCTTTGTGGCTCTGTTAAGCCCATCTCGAGCAGCTCAGATGTATGCATCAGCCGAGCTAAAGGCATTAAACGCCTCTTCTGAAAAGCGGGGGTCTCATAAAATGGC
The DNA here is from genome assembly GCF_003073215.2 of Triticum urartu. Taxonomy (NCBI): domain Eukaryota; kingdom Viridiplantae; phylum Streptophyta; class Magnoliopsida; order Poales; family Poaceae; genus Triticum; species Triticum urartu. The sequence continues at coordinate 431,690,243 of NC_053027.1, read as the reverse complement.
CCTCCGACGCCGATGATTCATGGAGTTCTCCACTTCCGAGTTGGTGACAGACATATTTTCCGAGCTCTCGGTCGAAGGATAGTCCAGTGTACCTCCCATATCGGCCCCTGTCTCCTCGGCTGGGGCTGGATCTTGGCTGTTGGGAGTATAACTAGCCGGATCCCCGGACACAGTCCGACGAACTATTTTCCTGATACAGGACGAACATGAAGGTCACAGTTGGAGGTGACTATCAAACAAACATATTTGCAAACCCATACCTCTTTTATGAGGGCCCGACCATGTCTTCATTTGCCTTCCTCTTCGAAGGCTTGCCCGTTGCGGGAGCCGCTCTCTTCGGAGTCGCACCTAGAGTAGCACGATATGTTGAACCCCTCCCCTTTGAAGCACGAGATAGTGCGGTGGGTGAGGCGGAACGAGGGAATACTTTTGGGGGAGATGTCTCCTGATTACTTATGGGTGAAGCGGGGAGAAGACCAGGGTAATCGGCAATGATGGCCACTTTTGTGCCGTCGTAGCTCGCCTGGTAAAACACGCCATTCTTGAGCACAACGAATATATCCGGATCCTCTTCGAATCCGGGGTCAAGGTCCCGAATGTGGCCCTCGGGCTGTGGGGCGGGGCTGTAAAGCCCCTCGAAAATCTTTCGCGAGTGCTGTTATAAATGGACGGGTCAATATTCATTGAACGAAGCTCAGGGAGTGGAATGAGTAAAGCAGAAGAGTTGGGGACTTACCCAGCTAGGAGGACTGTACATGGAATATCCTACTCTGTACGTGATGCGCAGGAACTCCTCTTCCTCACCCTTGAACAGTTCGGCCAATATTTTGGCTAGGGCGGCAGGGGTGTCCGAACCTTTCCTGCTGCAGCGGGAGGCGTCATCTTCACCATTGTAGTTCCACATGGGAAATCCTCTGTATTGGAGTGGATGGACTCCCCGTACTATGGAGGTCGCCATCACTTTGACTATCGTATATCCGAACTGGGCAAGCGTCCTGATCTTGCTCAGGAGTTGGAGAACTTCCGCACTATCTTCCTCCTCGAGGCTCCGAGGGTGCCAGTTGTGGTGTTTCTTCACATGAACACTTGTAAACTCGGGGAGCCCCTCCGGACTAGATCTGGAAGTATGACATCATCAATGTAAAACCATTCAAAGGTCCACTCTTCGGAAGCTTTCTTCGGTGTGCCGGATAGGTATCCGGTCTCAGCAATGCACCATATTTCGGCCCCGCCCACTTCAAATATCGATCCCTCGCTGTTGCGCGGGACAAGACAAAACAACTTTCTCCACAGATAAATATGGGCCTCACAACCCAGGAATAGTTCGCACAAAGGGACATAACCCACAATGTGCAGGATGGAGGCTGGCGTAAAATTGTGCAGTTGGGAGGCCATAATACTCCAGAAGCCCTCGGAGGAATGGGTGAATTGGAAATCCCACGCCCCTCAGCAGATAGGGGATGGACCACACTCATTCCCCCACAGATGGATTGGGGAAATCCTTCGCCTGGGTTTTGCCATTGAAGGAAGCCAGCCCTGCTCGAACAGGGACCAGATCCGCAGGGGGAGAAATCCCTGCGTTTGCAACTTCGCCAATTGACTGTGGGACACAGAGCACCTCTCCCACTTGCCTTTCTCTGGGTCGAAACGGGAGGAGGAGCTGGAAATGCTAGCCATATTGGAATGGTCTTTCCTGGCAATCTCTGAGGATTTTCTCCGCGTGGTGCCGAATGGATCGGAGACCCAATCTCTTTAAATAGACGCTCTTTCTTGCATGGCCAGGGTGTTATTTGCAAAAAAATACACTGAATGCCCACATTCGCCCGACACGTGGAAGTTGAAGTCATCCATGCACAGAAGCCGAGGGGTGCGACATTGAATTAAAAGCCGAATACATTACTTGGAAACCGTCGGAGGAGGAACCCACCTTGCAATGCCGAAGACAATCCGCACACCGAACACCTCGTCATTGAAGCCTGGTTCGGGGGCTACTGAGGGAGTCCTGGACTAAGGGGTCCTCGGGCGTCCGGCCTGTTAGACATGGGCCGGACTGATGGGTTGTGAAGATACAAAGACCAAAGACTGCACTCATGTCAGGATGGGACTCTCCTTGGCGTGGAAGGCAAGCTTGGTGACCGAATATGTAGATTCCTTTCTTTGTAACCGACCTTGTGTAACCCTAGATCCTCCCAGTGTCTATATAAACCGGAAGACTTAGTCCGGAGGGGGAGAGACTCATCACTATAGTCATACAGGCCGGCTAGACCTCTAGGGTTTAGCCATTATGATCTCGTGGTAGATCAACTCTTGTAATGCTCATACTCATCAAGATCAATCAAGCAGGAAGTAGGGTATTACCTTCATAGAGAGGGCCCGAACCTGGGTAAACATCGTCTCCCCTGTCTCCTCTTACCATCGACCTTAGACGCACAGTTCGGGACCCCCTACCCGAGGTTCGCCGGTTTTGGCACCGACAGGAGCCGCGGCCCGAGGGCACGGAGCGTGTGGTTCTCTACCGGCCCTTTAAGCGCGGGTACGGCTTTCCCGCGAGCACCTTCTTCCGCAACTTCCTGGAGTTCTTCAGGCTCCAGCCCCATCATCTTGGTGCAGGCGCCATCGTGCAGCTTTCGGGCTTTGTCACCCTCTGCGAGGGGTACCTAGGGGTCGAGCCCTCGATCGATCTCTGGGTGTGCTTCTTCTCCTTGAAGCAGCAGGTGCCGAGGGCCAGGGAGATTTCCGACCGCGGGGCCGCCGTTATCTCCAAATGGTCAGGCACTGACTGCCCTAAGATGCCGCTGGAGGACTCTGCCAAGAAATGGCAGAATTCCTTCTTCTACGTCCGCAATATCGGCGCAGACCGCATCAACTTGCCGCCCTTCGTCGATGTGCCGCCGCGGGCGAAGTAGAATTGGGTTATTACCCCAAACACCCATCGCAGGAGGTGCTCAACCTGTGCCAGCAGGTGTCGGAGATGAAGGAGCGGGAAGGGCTCACTGGCACCGACCTCATCACTTCCTTCATCGTCCGCCGAGTGTTGCCGCTGCAGTAGCGCAGCCGTCTCATCAGTCAGATGACCGGCCTCTAGGACTCCAACCGCATGTCGAACATGCGCCTGGGGGCGGACCAGGTCGCGCGTCAGGTCAACAATATCTCCAAGGCCGGCCTGCATGACGAGTGGGAGTACGGGAAGCCTCTGTACAGCCACGCGAACCCGACACCCGTGGTGAGTCCCTGGTCTTCGTACTTTGCCGCCACCCATCTTCTTGTTCGTCCCGAAGTGACGTGGGAGGTGCTTCTGAACGCCACCCGGCATCCTTACGACCGGGCGCCGACGCAGGTGGTGCGGGCCGACTCGAAGGAGCCCGCGGCCCACGAGGAGAGGAGCAGGCGGTCGCCGATGTTGGCGCGGGGCCCCGGACGGGTAAGTTTTGTCTTCTGCATTTCTTGAATCGCCATGCGCGAGGCGGCATTGGGGATGCTGACGTGAGCCGCTGATGTACTGGCGCTGGGCGGAGGAGCAGGAGGCGCGACTGGAGCCGGGTCGTCCCGGGGGGCGCCGGCGGTGAGCCGGCTGCATGGGAAGGACAACGTCACGCTGCGGGCCCCGGCCGTGAAGCTCGCGGCGAACCCGGCTGGGGGCGCGAATACGCCCGCCAAGAGGAGGCGTGGAGCATCGCGGGAGAGGCCGGCGATGCCCGCCATTCTGGTGGTGCCTGGGTAAGTTCCTTCCTGCCTGAATCCAATGGCCGAATGGCCTTGCTTGGTTCTCGCGTGTTTACTTCATTTGGGTTTTAGATCGCCGATCTCACTGGCGCTGGCGGCAGCGGACGCCAGGTCCGCCGAGGGCGCCGTGTTCCGGAGGACCCGGACAAGCGCCGGCGACGAGGAGGAGCCGACGGATGCGGACATCGGCCTGGACCCGGCCGACACCATAGGCCTGGCCTGGTGGGACCGGAACAGGGCCGAGGCGGAGCTGGAGGAGGCGTCGACCCAGGCCTGGGTTAACGCCGCGGCGACGTGGGCGCGGGCCGGCGAGGGGCCGGCGTAGCCGGAGATGCCGGCAGGGACGATGCCGGCGGTGACGATCTTCGTGCTGACGTTGGAAGGGGAACGCGGCCAAGGCGGCCGCACGGACGCGATGGACCTCGACCAAGAGGTCATCGTAGTTGGAGATGATACCCCACCGCGGACCGACGTGGTCGAGCGGGCAGGGTCCGATGGAGGCGGCGGTGACGCCGTCTTGGAGGAGACGCCGCGGACGGCGCCGCAGGGGGCGCCCCAGGCGTCGACGAGCGTGGCGCCGCTGGTGATGGCGCCGCAAGTCACCTCGGCTGTCGACCCGGTGACGGTGCCGGAGAGGACACCGGAGAGGGCGCCGGCGAAAGCGCTGGACAGGGCGCCGGCCCGAAGTAGCGGTCAGCGGGGAGCACGCCCTGGTGCTCAGGCCAGGGGGACGCCGAGTCGCCGGGTCACAGGGATCGAGGAGTTCACAATTATCTAGATGAAGAAGAGCCGGTCTGAAAAGATCTGCATAAGCATCAAGTTCATCGGTCCAGATTTATGATTTGTGAGGTTAAAAGGTTCAAGAAAATTAAGGTTGCGTTGGTTGTTGGTTCAACTGTCGCAAGCCATCGACACCGATTGGATGTTCCGCTACAGCCTTTACGGCAAGCCATGTGAGACTAACAAAAATTCTATCTCTGTGTGTGGCCGCGGCCGTTCCCAGTTTTTCTTTGGTCGCAGCAGTCAAAGGCAGACAGCCGGCGTACGCATAATCGTCTACTCGTGGTTTAAAGCAAGTCCGAAGACAACTCATGTTTTGACATCTCCAAAACAGTTTTCTAGTTTCTGTTTGCTACACGGAGAAGCAAACCTTTCAAGGGACAAATTCCTGGGCCATCATTACTATAAATTGATCTCACGCAAGGCTTTCCAGGTGGTTTTGCTCAACAACGATTGTTCCTTGCTCCACGCCAACACACAAGGGCATCAACTTAGACTAGCCACAATAAAGAGTAACATACACTAGTAACATACACATATTCCTAGACTATTATCTTCATAGTGGGTAGTAACATAAGTATGGTAATATGTAAAGCTTCATTTATTATGTTATAGACTCATATTGCATTGCAACATGTGATGTTACCGTAACTAGCTAAGTTACTATAACTCCCTCTCTCCTTATTAACTCATTGCCATATAAGCAAATTTGCTGAGATGAACTCAATGTTACTGCTGAACTTACTTCCATTACCCAGAGGTTGAGGTGAAGGTGGACTTGTAAAAACGCACGACCTGAAAGCGGACGTCTCCGCGGACTCGGGCTCCGTCGTTGACTCGCCTCTGCCTATGCCGCAAGCTGCTCGCGGCGACAGCCGCACCAAGCCGGCCTCGCCTTCACCTCCAAGCTGCTTCGTTGACCCGCCGCGGCCACTGTGCCAAACTGGCCTCGCCTTGCTCTGCCTCAAGTCGCCTCGGCGGCCTTGTTTTCTCACTCGCGGTCATCATCTCCGCATGCTGCATCTGTTGAGCCGCCGCTGGAGAAGCCGCTCCTGTTAGAGCCGTCGCTGCCTTGGGCCGCACCTTCACTCGCCGCCCCGCACCTGCATCCTGTTGCAGAAAAGTCGCCGGCCCCAGCAAACGCCCTCTTTACTTCAGCTGACCTCCGCCGCCGGGTTGAGCCGGCTCTGCCGCCACAAGTCGCCGCCACCAAGTTGCCTCGCCAGCGCGTCGATCCACACGGCCTCGCCTCGTTTCCAAACTGTGCGAGCTACATCCTCGCAGACGAGTCGACCCCACGCGGACCGAGATGCCGGTCCGCCTCCACTCTGGCCGCGCCGCAAGCCGCCTCCGTTACCTGCCTCAACTGCAGCGGGGGAGAGCCGCCGGCCGCTCCGCTGCCCTCCGCCTCCGGCCAAGCGCTGGCTCCGCCAAGTCCCACGCGGGTCACCTTCCGCCGCGGAAGCACATATATACTGGAGATATTTGAGGATTGATAATTGATGTCTACGAGAAGAAAATTCCATTTGCTTTGGCCGTTCTAAGCAGCCGACCCTGCTAAGTCGCCATCCCGAGCTGCCGTCTGTGGAACCACCCGGACCTGATCACTACTCATGGCCGCCTCCAGTTCAGCGCCGCACAACTCCGCCCGGCGCTCTTCTGATGTTGAGCCTTGCTCCACGGTTGCCCGAGCGCGTGAACAGTTCCGTCGCTGACAAGTCGCCGGACGCCTCAAGTCGCCTCCTACCACCACCATCACTGCTTCGCTGATGGCAAGCCGCTTCTGCTGCCGCACAGTGGCTCGCCTCCGAGCGCCTCATCAGCTTGGTTCCGTTTCCGAGCCGCCCGCAGGGCCGCGTTCCCGCTTGGGTCCTCCTCTGACCCGTGTTTCGTCTGAACCAATCATCATTGTCGCCGCTGCAAGCCGCCCTTGTTGAATCGCCACTGCTATCATGACCGGTTCTGCCTCTGCTCCGTGGGTTTCACTGCTGCTATTTGCATCAGCTGAATGAAGTTTGATCAGATATTGGGATGGTACATTGAGTGCTTGGTAGAGACCAAGATATTTGTTATCATGTTGACGCTGGATAAGCCACAACGTGCAGTTATTCGTGGACGTCTTGATTATCGGTTGTCCAAAGCAAAACAGGTGATATCCATCAAAGTTTATTTTATTAACACATATTTCTTTCATTAAAGAACAATTACTTGGTCTATGATAATTTTTTGCAGGACCATTATTCCTTACAAAAAGTGTCACGAAAGGGGCGTGAATAGATATTATTTTTGCATTAGCGCTCGTCCTGCGCAAGTTGCCACCCCCGCTACGTCAACACACGCGACTGACTCATTGTCCGAGCCCATGGCCGACTTGCCTGCATCCAAGCCGTTTCCAACACCGCGGCCGACTCTCGTTCGCACCGGCTTACCACGCCGCTGCCAACTCTTCCCGTCCGCACTGGCTTACAATGTTGCGTCCGACTTATTTGTCTGCTCCCGCGACCGACTCAGCCGTGATTGATTTCAGCTTCACCATGGTGATCATCAACTCCGCGGTGGATAATTAGTGGCCTGACATATCAGGTGAAATCCATCCAGTATATTTTTATATTACATATTGTTTTCTTTAAAAGAGCAATTACTCTGACTTGCAAGTTTTCTAATGCAGGACAAGTCATCTACTACAAAAGGGACTATTATATCACTGAGCTGTTGAATGGCTCATGCCGGTTTATATAGCTGGTCAAATATGGAGAATCTCAAGAAAACTTCTTGAGTCGCCTTGAGACTCGGGGGCTACAATGACATGACTTAGTAAATGATTGCGAGTTTAAAGCAGATCCAAGAATTCCTGGTCATTGGAGGAAAAAATAACCCGACCCCGGAGACTACTGCTATATTGATAAAAATTTAAAGGCCATCAGGAAATTTCCGGGTCAAAATGAAGAATGCCGGTTTAAAATCCGGTTCAAGGGAAATCTGTTCTCGCACAAAGCTCTGAAATCTGGTTTAAAATTCCGGCTCAAGAAGAATATTATGTCTCGCAAAGTTCGAGTTCTTAGAAAAAATTAAAGGTTGCCAAAGAGAACTTGTTGCCATGATGCACAGTTCAAACATGGGTATCCGATCTGGCTTACACGCCTTATTACAAATCACTTGGAGACTTGATGCCCGAGTTCCAGGGACCAAAGAGAGTTTGATGCACAGCACAGCTCAAACATAGGTACCCACTAAGCACAGCTCAGAAATATGTCACTTGGGGGCTTCCTGTTCAAACATAGGTGTATTCATCAAAGAGGACATAGCGTTACTACCCTCTTGACCAGGTTATCTTGTTCAAACATAGGTGTATTCACTAAAGAGGACATAACCTTTCTGGGTCATCCTACCTGTATACCAGCTGCTTCAACTCCATCAGGTAATCCTGATTAACCCGTCGAACTCTTAACAATCAATATTTTACGGTGTATTCACCAAAGATCCTGATCTTGTTAAGGTTAAAACGCCAGTTTGTCATGTGAGAGCACGGTTTACAGATAGTCAGGATAGATCCAGGCTTCATAAGCCGCTTTCCTTGAAACTTGGGTAAATCGGCCTGTGATGTGTGTTGCTACTCTGACCCCGCGTACTCCCGATAAGTCTATCTTTAAATAAGACCTGAACTTATCTGGGTTCAAATGTTGATTGGGTACTGTGAGTGCCGGCTCACGGAAAGCGCGTACCTTCCTGTGGCCATGGGCTAGTTTCATTGAAGTATTCTGTCATCATACACATACATCATCATACATTGCATCATACACATACATCATCATATATTGCATCATCATTACGTCATCATAGCATGCATCATATATATAGATATACTGGTTTATTTGCAGGAACCGGTTTTCAAAATAGGTTATATTATTCAAATCTTTAATAGCCAACATGGCTAGATTTTTATTATGGTTATCAATAACCAATATTATGATTAAGGTTTTCAAAGTTGCTTCAGCGCAATGGCTGGCATTTATCAAATGGATATGATTTATTCTACAATGGAAGGAATAGTCCCGAGTTGCTGCAGGCTTATGACCCGCGACTTGGGGGCTACATTATTCAAAGTTGAGATTACATCAAATATGCAAGTCCCATGTCACTGCCAGCATGCACCATGGCACTTGGGGGCTAATGGAAAGTCATTTTTTGCTCACCTTATTAAAGACCCGACTCATCACATCATAATGAGCCGACCCTTGGGGGCTGCTAATTGCTCCTGTCAAAAATTCAAAGTATACAAGTTTTAATCCAATATTGAAGGATCCATTGCTCAGTTGGTAGAGGACAAGGCTCTTAACCTTGTGGACGTGGGTTCAATCCCCATGGTGGGAGTTACATCATATGATGTTATTTTCAATGAAGTTCCAGCTCAATATTATCTTACTGAGCCGGCCCTTGGGGGCTACACATTGTTGTTCAAGTCTACATGATCATATTTACAAAGTCTCTGCTCATTACTGCATAATGACCCGTCCCTTGGGGGCTACACTGGTTGAAGTTTTTATGAGCATAGGGCAATTTCAAGTCCCAGGTTGCTGCAAGCATGACAACCCGGCACTTGGGAGCTACATATGTGGAATACTCAGTTCTGACTAGTGATTAAGATGAACAACATGGATTTCTTCAAAGTGGTAATATTTAAGCAAGTCTTAACTCATCACTTTTCTCTGCTCAAGACTTAGGGGTTACAGGTAATATGGATATGAGGGAGAGAAATCTTCAAAATTCTCAATTTTGACCCGCCGTCGGCAACAATTATGATTCGGCATCATCTGTTTATAACCCGGCAATTTTGGTAATCATAAATTGGCAAGATCTACATTTTCAAGCCGGCTGAAGATCAGATGAGTATTTTAAGACCAATATTTTTAAGCATTGCGAGCTGAGTCAAATGAATTATTCTTCACAATTTTTCTCTGTGAGAAACCAACGTCAGCAAATTGATTATGAAGTTGGCTTATTGACCTGAATTTTCTAGAAGAAGGAAATGACAGGGACGAAAGGATGTTCAGGTGTCGTCTTACAAGAATATTTAACCCAGAGCACAACCTATTAAATTTGGTCTTGTGTTTTGTTTACAGGACCAGTTTAACATGGATAAATCCAAGCTAAACTGGGGGCTAATGTCGGGGATATACCCCGCGGTATGACCCGGCTGGGACTTGGCGTTTCATTGGTAATCCGCCGGAGGATTGGCGACTTACGAGTCTGGCGGCTCACTGGTCTGACGACTCACGAGCCTGGTGACACAGGGATGGCCCCGACGGCGGGTCATATAGAGGACTAGGCCCAAGGCCCAGAAGGCCGGCTCATGTTATGGTGGGCTGGCTTAAGGGAAAGCGTAAGGAATATTCCCTTACAAAGGAAGCAAGACTAGCACTCCACTTGTAATAAAGTAATCCTAATCCTACTTGGACTAGTCATTTAACCCTCCCCTTCAACTTATATAGGGAGGGCTAGGGCACCCCAAGAGGGACAAGTTGAATAATCTCTAGGCTAGACACAACTAGGAGAGCCGGTTTACGACGACTCCCTCATGAACATAATGAGACCTAGCCACAAACAGCATGTAGGTTTGTTTCCGGATGATGTTTCTCGGGGCCCGAAGCTGTCTAAACCCTTGTCTTGTGTTGCGTCTCTCGATTCCGATCAACCCCTCTCAAGCTACCACATAGATGCGTTGGCCTCACGACTAAAGTCCTCACACCAGGACATCTGCTGTGACAAATCCACGACAGGACCAATGAGGTCTTTGGGCCCCCGACCCAGGAGGAGGCGGCGATGGCGGCCGTGAGCCGACGCCTGCAGGGGAGGACGGACAAGATCCAGGCCTTCGCCCAGGCCGAGGTTGAGCAGACGCGGGAGTTGGAGCGCGCGGTGCTTGTAAGTTCTCCCTTGTCTATTCTTTCTTTCGGTTGCTTCTTCTGTGTGGGGGCGCGCTAGCGCACCCACTGGGTGTAGCCCCCAAGATTCGGGCCAACTGCGTAGCAGTTGGGTCGAATCTTAAACTGTTGTCTTGTGCTGATCATTGTTGCTCGCAGCAACTAGATACCTACCACGTCAGCGTCTTCAACCAGCTCCTAGACAAGAACCAGCAGCTCAAGGAGCAGCTTGCCGCCAAGGAGGAGGAGCTCCGCGTTGCGGCAGGTATTTTTTCTTTTGCGTGCTCTTTTTAGTGGGGGCGCTCTAGCGCACCCACTAGGTGTAGCCCCCGAGATTTGGGCCAACCGCGTAGCAGTTGGGTCGAATCTTAAAGTGATCCTTTGTTTCTGAATCTTCCCTTTGCGGCCGAGGTGCTGTCTCTGAAGACCCGGCTGTTTCGGCCGGCTTCCATTACGACCGGCTTATTGCCGATGCCGGCCGGCTTGAGGCCGAGGTGGCGGAGGCGGAGGCGACGGGAGCCCGACAGGCACTCGATGAAGCCAGCCGGCTGCAGGAGCAGCTGGCGGGCGATAAGAGCCGTCTTGAGGCCGAGGTGGAACGCCTCAAGGCGGAAGCCGCCGAGGTTGTGGAGGCGCAACAGGCCCTTGCCGAGGTGGACCAGCAACGCGGCACGCCGGCCGATGACAAGGGCCAGCTCCAGGCCGAGGTGGAGCGCCTAAAGGGGCTGGTGCCTGCGGCGGTGGATACCTGTCAAGGGGAGACCTGCCGTCGTGAGGCGTCCGAGAAGGTGACCGAGCCCAAGGACGCTGAGTTGAAGGCTGCCCTTGCCAAGGTGGCCGACTTGGAGAAGACGCTCCAGGAGCGTGACCGCACCATTGCCTAGGAGCGGCGTGGTACGTTGCTCGAAGCGCAGCACCTGGAAGAATCCTTCTCCAGTAAGTGCTCTTCTTGGGTTCTGCCGGGATGGGGTCCCGGCTTCTTGTCCTTAGTGATTTTTCCTGACTTGCTTCGCTTCCTAGTAGGGGCCTTCCAGGAGACGCGCCAGCTGGCGGAAGAAGCCATCCGCTTTCAACTTGACCCGCAGGGAGTCGTCGGCTCCGGAACTGACCCAGGTGGCTTGGACCTTCCCGGAGATCGTGACCACCGCCGAGGCTCATCCGCGAGTCTTGGGCGATCAGATGGGGTGGCTCTCTAAGGCCGGTGCAGCGATGACGGCAGCCCTGTGACCGGGCTCCGTTGCGTCGAACAGCTTCACGTGGCTGGCGTCGTGGTTGGAGGCGGGGCCGGATCGGCTCCACGAGTGGCGCGTTTCACCACCCGTGCCGGTGTCGAGATGGCGCTCAGGTTTGCGATTTCTTGGCATCCGGACCTGTCGCTGGAGGCGTTAATGGGCCAGCAAGCTGGCTCAGAGAATCAGCTTCGGGCGGAGGCTGGACGGATTGCTGCCCGGGCCAGCTACATTTCCGGGTTCGCCTTCCACGACGAGTTCCTGCCGGAGCGGGTAGAGGATGGTGGAGTCATGCCTGCTGATGACTACGACCTGCTTCTGCACGCCCCGAAAGGCAGCTCCAAGGATACGGACGTCTACGGCGATGCGGGTGCCGAGGAGGGAGACACCGGCACCTCGGCGGACCCGGAGGCCACCGAGGGGGAGCCGTCTGCCGCGTGACCCGGTGCTGGAGATGCCTGAGGATGCCTTGCTTTAAATTAGTACAAATTTATGTTAGGTAGCAGGTCCACCCACCCACTTGGGGTGCTTGGGTGTAATGAACTCTGGCCTTGGGCCCGTAATTTGAATTTGTGATGTGTATATTTCGTGGATGCCTGCGCTTTTGCTTTTCGTTTTCTGAGCCGTTTTCTTGCGACCTTCCCCTCCTGGACCTCCCCCCCCCGCGAGTCTGGCGACCGAGGCTCCGGTCCGTGACAAGGAGTTCGGCCTTTGATAGGAGCGTGCGATACTTAGGCTTTCAAAACGTTGAGCGCGAGCGAAACACCCACTAGGCCTGCTGGCGGCAATCCGGCGAAGCCGGTCGGCGTGCAGCCGGTCGTGCGGCAATGTTATAAGTGGTGGGGCTGGGTTGGTGAACCCAACAGTCCTTTGACTTAGTGTTCGTGGCGCGCTGGTGCCTTGGCCCGTTGTGCCTGCCAGCCGGCAACCGAAGCCGGTTCTGTGGACTAGGGCGAAGTGGAGAGCCGCGACAGCCTTAACGCATCAAGAACCACTAAGGAAGGCGGCGGGTGGTGACCAGGCCGGCCAGCCCCCGAGCCCCCGGGTCGAGCAAGTCGAACCGGTAGTCGGGTTGGTCCTAGAGGAAAATAATGCGTAAATGTAGGAGACACAAAAGCTTGGTTGAAAAGGGGCAGCCCCCGAGCATCGTTCGGGGACCCCATAGTTTTCATATGATTTCAAAAGGCAGCGATACATATGTGCACACAGCTAACTGTAAAATGGGCGGAGGAGTTCTGCATTCCACGGCTGTGTTGTTTCTTCGCCGGCGGTGTCTCTCTTGCGCTTGTTTGACTTGCGGGTGTCAATGAGGTAGTAGGCATTGTGATCGCACAAGGCCTTGCTGACGATGAATGGTCCCTCCCATGGAGGGGACAGCTTGTGCTGGCTGGCTTGCTGAGGACGAGGTCTCCCTCGCGAAATGCGAGGGGCTTGATTTTCTTGCTGTTGTAGTGCCTCAGGCCTTGCTGGTAGATGGCTGACCGGCTGAGCGCCAGGAGGCGTTCTTCTTCGAGTAGGTCTACGCCGTCCTCGCAGGCTTCTTTGGCTTCGGCTTCAGTGTACATCGCGACGTGCGGCGAGTATAACTTGACATCGGTCGGGATGACAGCTTTGGCTCCATAGACAACGAAGAACGGGGTGAACTCGGTCGACTGATTTGGCGTGGTGCGGAGGCTCTAAAGGACGGCCGCCAACTGCCTGGTGGGCGGATGAGCGGCTCGACAAGCCGCGGCTTGATGCCGGATAGGATGAGGCTGTTGGCCCGTTCGACCTGGCCGTTGGACTGCAGGTGTGCAACGGATGCCAGTCGAGGCGGATGCTGGAGACGGAGCAGTATTGCGCGAGCACGCCTTGGGCGAAGTTGGTGCCGTTGTCCGCGATGATGCTGTTTGGCATGCCGTAACGTACCGCGATGTCTTTGATGAACCGGATGTCCGTCGGCCCGTCCAGCTTCTTGATTGGCCATGCTTCAATCCATTTGCACTGGTGTGCATTGGTCCTAAACAAATGGTTTAAAACCCCTTTCTGCAACGCCATTTGGAACTGTCGCCAAGTGAGTGTGGGCGATAGGGGGGTCCATCCCACACGACCCAGAAACCGTCGGGGATATGCCCTCCTGGCACACACGCTCGACAAAATGAGGTTGTGTGCGACCGGCGAGCGCTCAAGTACAAAAATACATATAGTAGAGCTAAGAAAAATACAATTATATGGCGAAATTGCTTCTGGTCGCAAGTACATCCCACACAGTCAGTCACCGCTAAACTTTTTTGTTCGTATGTACATCCCACACAGTCGCTCCAAGGAAAACGTTTCCGTTCATAGGTACATCACACACAATTTTTCCCGTTAAATCGTTTGTGATAGCGTTGCCATTGCACACGATATTAATAATTTTATCATTTGCGTTATTGAATGCATTACACACGGTGCATAGAAGAAACTTTGTGGCAAAGGCTGTCCATCACACACACTTTTTATGTGGTAAACGTTTGCGCAAGGTGGCCTAATGCAAACAGTTTTCAAGAGAAAGTCGTGTATGTAGTGGAGATTGATCGCACACGTAGTGGATCCTAGAAACGTTTCTGATCTCCAAGTATATCGCAGATGTTTCGCTTTCGCAAACCGTGTGCACTGTAATCCCTAATTTAAAAATCACATGTTTTGAATTTGAAAGTAGGCAATCACTTATTTCATATCCAACTATGTTTATTACAAATATAGGTTCAACCATGAATCCATAATTCAATGCACAAGTACATATACTGAAGAACTACAGAAGCACCAAGTAAAGAATGATGAACCACAGTTGTACTAAAGACTGTAAAGAGAGAGGCGAAAGACATTCTGGTTGCTAGAGAAGGTGAAGCGAAATACCCATATTGTGCCCTCCTCCATGCGTAATGCGTGCACGACTCTAGGCCAACCCCTTTTGATGGCTGCTCATCCATCCTTCACTGTCTTCATTAGGACTTCTCGATGCTCATTGTAGTCTGGATGAAATACTTTAAACTTCATTGTGTGTTCACCAATCATGTACTTTGCGAGGTAATCTTGAGTGAACTGCTTCGGGAACCACTAGGAACGAAAAAGATTCAGACATTGTTGTCTAACAACTCATTACGGGCAGTAAAAAGAGAAGGCTGCAGAGTTTGTAGTTACCATCCTACAGCCTACTGTTGTGTTGGATAGAGCATAAACAAATAATTCGCTTGCCACCACTCGTATCTTTTTGCTAATAATCCTTCTCAGTTTCCTCACTTGATGCTTGTTCATCAATATCTCATTACCCCATACGCAAAAAGGGTCGATGCGTGGATCCTTGCCAAGGGCATATGTACCTACAAGCAACAAGTCAATATTAGAAGCTAACTAGTGGCCAGGCCTGGATCTATATGCACTACATTATGGAACGATGGGGGGAGTACAAGCCGAGGGATGAAGCTAACCTCGGCGGAAAATGGTGGCCACTCCCATTGTTGTCTTGCATAAGTAGTTGAAAGGCATGATGAGTACAACAATCTTAACATCAAACAAATATAGCAAAGGTAAACAACATCATCTCCAAATGATAGCATGAATGTGTTGGTTTCAGCATGCTATTAAAGCAGATATAAAATGGAAGGCAATGTTACTGACAGCAGGCTTAACATCCATCAAATATTGCAATTCAAACTGGTATTGTTGAAAATGAATAGAATGTAGGTAATGCTTAAACATTACACTGGATAAATGTGTAAAACTGAAATAAAGGGCATGTGTTAACTACACCAGGAATAACTGGAACCAAATATAGCCGTTCAAACTAGTATTGATTTAGTCGAGCGGCACAGTTCTGACTTGCACATAATGAACAACACATTGTGAATGACTAGAATAAACAAGGCATAAATGACCAGTATAAAAACCAAATATAGCCATTGAGAACTGGACAGAGTCTCACTGCAACTAACCTAACAAGAAAATACAGATAAACATGGCATATGCTTGAAAACTGGACAAATGCTCACTGCAACCAACCTAACAAGCAGATAAAGATAAACAAGGCATCTGCTTGATAACTGGACAAATGCTAAAAAAGCAACCTAACAACCAAATACAGATAAACAAGGCATCTGCTTGATAACTGGACAAATGTTAAAAAAGCAACCTAACAACCAAATACAGATAAACAAGGCATCTGCTTGATAACTGGACAAATACTCACTTCAACCAAACTAAGAACCAAATACAGATAAACAAGGCAACTGCTCGATAACTGAAAAAGTGCTCACTCCAACCAACCTAACAACCAAATACAGATAAACAAGGCATCTACTCACTATAAACTACCAAATATAGCCATTCGTGAAACTAAAGTGGACAATTCATACTTAAACATCACATAGACCTATTGAACAATACATTTTTGCATAATAATTAAACACGGCATAGTTAAAGCACCGCACGGCAAATGCTACTACAACAAAGGGTACGGGTTGGCAAGCTAGAAAAGGTAGGATTTGCTGATCGAATTTTGCCTCACATTTCATTGACGGGATCCTTCTAGTTGGAAGAGCAAAAACCCATGGTGTGCTCCCTGATGTCACAAATGGGTTGTTTCACCTTGGAATAACCTTTGTGGGTGCCCTCCCCGTGGTCGTGGTCGATGAGATCTGACTTGGCAATTGAGGATCCCAAGCCGCCGCCGTAGAACGTGTCCTTCAGAAGTGAAAAAATGGGCTTGATGGCATATAAAGCTCACAAATCCTTGACCACTTGGCGGAGCAGATCAGCAGCAGGGCCGTCAAAGAGATCGACGGTGGTTGAACCAGAGGGGTTGGTGATGGACCACTTAACCTGTGACATGGCCCGCATGAAGCCGTCAGTGTGGACGAGCTTGATGTCGTAGCCAGCTTTCCCGAGATACAGTAATACGCTAGCCGGCTGACATGAAGCCTTCGGCATGGCAACGTAGTCAACATCTTCGCCGGCTTCTGCGGCGACGTGTTGCTCCGGGATCGACAGGTCGGGGCGAATGGCCGCCACCTCGCCAACGTCCGCCGGAGAGGCCATGATAAATCTCTTCTTGGTCGAATGCTCGTCGGGAATGCTCGAACGACGACGGCTACTAAAATTTGGGTAAAGGAATGGATGCGGGGCGGGAGTGCCCAAGATCGCGCACGGTCCAATAAAAATATGCATGTATGATAATAAGGAAAAGTGGCGCGGATCCGCCGATTTTTGCAATGCTCAAGGCGGGTAGCTTGTTTTTTATATTTCTAGCTAGCTGGTCTATCGTACGCGGTTCGTCCTAATTTCCAAATAAAATTACCCGCCTTTAGCTTACACAGGTGGTGGTTTTACAACGCACTTGCATCACACACGGTTAAGCCAGTACCTCCACCCTTTTCTCGCGCTTGTGCGGTCGTGGTGATTTCAGCGCGCTTGCATCGCACACGGTTCAGCCAGTACCTCCACCCTTTTCTCGCGCTTGCGCAGTCATGGTGATTTCAGCGCACTTGCATCGCACACGGTTGAACCAGTACATCCACCTTAATTTGCTCGCACTTGCGCGGTCGTGGTGATTTCGGCGCACTTGCATCGCACACGGTTGAGCCAGTACCTCCACCTTAATTTGCTCGCGCTTGCGCGGTTGCGGTGATTCACATCACACTTGTATCACACACGGTTAAGATATTATACCCCGTGTCCGTTGAGGGTCATCAGAGTCTTTGCAGCAAAAAATAACGTTAGAGAGGGTCAAAGACAGCCGCACCAACATGTGGCCCAAATATATATGAGTGAAAAGGGTGGTCTATGATGTTCAAAATTCCAATGAACAACTTTGACCCCGCGGGCCCAAGGTATGGCACGTCGTTGAAGATTGATGAGAGGGGCCAGAAGTCAAGAACCACCTGGAAGTGGCCCAATATATGTACAGATATTGGGGACGTTTAAAACTTTAAATATACAATGCATAACTTTTGTGGCACCTGCCTCGCAAACCCAAAAGCACCCTAACAACCACCTAGCTAGGATATATATAATGACATAATGTCGTACCTAGCTAGGATGCTTGGCCCACCACCTCCCACTTCGTGTCAGCTGGGTGGATGCACGTAATGATCGATACATTGGTCATACATGCATGTCGCCATGACCTACCATAAGATAGACCAACGAATCTTTCGTTTGGTCAAATGACAGTTGTTGTTGTCGATAAACCGCTTGGGCCAATAGATTGTTGAACCATCATAAAAATCACACGAGAGGGACCACAAAACCAACACCTCTTTACATGCGGCCCAAAATGATGTACGTTGGGAAGGGGGATGTGTATTTTCAATATAGAATAATGTACAATTTAGATGTGGTGCCTACCTCTCGATACAGACAACAACCATGAAGGCAAGGTAGTTAAGGACAATATACGTACGCAGGGTTTGATGTAGGTCGAACCCAGCAATCCGAGCATTTGGGAGGGAATCCTGACAACGCATGAGCTCGGGCTTTGGTTGACCGACATTTGATGGTGACTGGCCCTAACACAAAATAGGAGGAATCCATTCATGGCCAACACATACCCCTCATTATCGGTCAAAGGGATGATATATATACACTCGGGGAGCCCACAGATATCCGCGTCGACCCAAAAAACTGCACAAGGGAGACGTGGTCGATCATAAGACCCCGTATACACTGCATGCGGCCCGAAAATATGTATGGGTACGATGGTGTATGATGTGTTTAAATCCCAAATGCACAACTTCTATGGGCCACGTGAACTACATTACAAACCGAACACCATACCCGACTCCAAGCCTGGTTCAATACCTATGATGTGAGTTTCCCAACTTTGAGGCGGCGACAGCGGGGGGGGGGGGGTTGTTGTCCCACGCATGCGCTCAGACTTTATTTTGTCTAGCATGGGACACATCTATATATATTATATATATATATATACATCTATACACCTATATAGTGTGCGAATAACTTTGAAAGTTGCTCGTTGGATGAAGCCAATCTGACGGCACATAGATGGAAAATCCAAGCACTACTGGCCGTTGGATATCATCTACATTCCACCAGATTCTACCACATGTACAATCTAGAAGACTCCATGGTTGAACTTAAGCATAATGGACAAACCTCAAAACACAAGCACTCTCATTTGTTCTCTAGAATCTTTTATATCTTAATTTCCCAAACCTTTTTTTCTAAATGATTTGTCACTTTTTGTTTTTACCTTTACAATGCACAACTCCATGAATCTTAAAATAGTTTTTTATAAAACTAATTGAATTTGGATGAGATGAACTATAAGAATTAAACGAACATCTACATCATGCATATCTGGCAGAAGAGGCGGGAAACCGATGAGAGGAGTGGCGAGAAACGGTAGCCAGTTTTGAATGAAAACCTGGTAGAGAAGGAAGCGTGAGCTACATGACGCATACGCACAATGCTTACCCATGTACTGCATGTGCTGTCGAAAGGGCTCAGGGTTGTCGTTCGATCTGGGAGCATCTAACAGTGCACACGTACGATCCATGGGGTTTGGGTTCTGGCCAGTCAGAACACACGACTCAGATCGGGGGGGGGGGGGGGGGGGGGGGGGGGGGGGGGATATCATTCGGAAACCAACATTCGGTGGAAACCGGTGAAAACCACGAGAAAAAGATGTTTTGAAGTTTCAAAAAATACGGGATGTTAAGAGGATGATGTTTTATTGCCACACAAAATTTCAAGTTGAAACACATTACGAGATGTGAGCTATGAAAAAGACAAAATCAGTGTTGAATAGTGCCGAATAGTAATGTCACTATTCAGGGCGGAATTTGTATTTTTCATAGCTCACATCTCGTAATGTTTTTCAACTTGAAATTTTATGTCGCAATAAAACATCACCTTCTTAACATCCCAAATTTTTTCAGATTTTTATGAAACTTTAAAATATGGTTTCCATGAAGTTTCATTGAATATTGGCTTTCGTGAGTGAACCGTGTGCTATTTGAAAACATTTCGTCAGAAGAAACTCGGTTTTTAAATCCCATAAAACCTAAACTAAGCTGAAAATCGTGAAACCTGCCATGGTGTCACGACATGGCACTTATATGTCGAGGAATGTTTTTCGTCCATTGTGGCGCAAGTTTTATTACAAGCCTCTTACAAACTAGAGCTTCTTTCAAAGAAGCCTCGTTGTTCCGATAGGGAAACGTGTCCCCCTTGTGGGCGAAACGTAATCACTGCCTCTTTTCGCCTTGTGCTTTCTTCTAAGGGCAACATGGAAAGACATGATATTCGTGCTAAAATTTAAACTTATTCAGGGTTTGTTTGGCCTTTTTATACACTAATTGAGTTTCCTAGGCATTTACTGTCCATAATCAAATCTGAACTACAAATACATGCTCCAGTTCACCAAAATTGCTAGAAAAATTATACATGTGTCCTTGGGTGCATGTTTAGGTCTCATGCGAGGAATGGGAATGAATTACAACCGTACTGGTGTCCTGGCTCGTCCTCAAACATTTCAAATCTCGGTTTTTAAGTCCCCATAAATCCTAAACTCACAAGAAAGTCATCAAAGGTGGCATGGTGTCACGTCATGGCACATATATGTCGTGGTAAAAACATTGCCAATTTGGGCCAAGCTTTATTACAAACCTCTTACAAACCGGAGCCTCTCATAAGAACCCTCGTGGTTTCGATAAGGAAATGTGTCCCCTTGTGGGCCAAACGATAATCACTCCCTCTTCTAGCCTCGTATTTTCTTCTACACGCGACACGGAACAACTGGAGATTCGCGCTGAAATTTGAAATTATTCAGGGTTCGTTTGACCTTTTTTATTCATTAATTGAGTTTTCTATGCATTTAATGTCCATCATTCAAATCCGAAGTTCAAATACATGCTCCAGTGCACCAAAATGGCTAGAAAAAGCATACATGTTTCCTTGGGGTGCATGTTTAGGTCCCATGGAACAAATGTGAACGAATTCAACCATCTCACCGTCCTGGCTTGGCCACAAACATTGTGATCGATGCGCCTTAGAAGGCGATAGAGTGGCAATGCCTTTTCTCCCAATCTGGAGATAAAGTGGCTTAAAGCTGCCACGCAACCGGCGAGTTTTTGGACCTGTTTAGGGTCCGTTGGCGTAGCCAATTGTGACAAAGCTTGGATTTTAGCTGGATTTGCTTCAATTCCTCTATTGGAAACGATGAAGCCCAACAGTTTTCCAGTGGGGACGCCGAAAACACACTTTTCCGGATTGAGCTTGATGTCATATGCACAGAGGTTGTTAAATGTGAGACATAAATCATCTATCAGTGACTCGACGTGCCTTGTTTTGATGACGATGTGCAATGAGGATAATCCTCAGATCCGTATGTATCTTGCAAATTTCTATGTCTCCCACCTGGACTAGATCCTGGATGGAATTGAAGCATCTCTTGATGTGCTTGGTTCTCTTGTGAAATTAGGATTCCTTCGGCAAGGCAATTGCACCAGTATTGTCACAAAAGATTTTCATTAGACCCGATGCACTAGGTATGACACCTAGATCGGATATGAACTCCTTCATCCAGACTCCTTCATTTTCTGCTTCCGAAGAAGCTATGTACACCGCTTCACATGTAGATCCCGCCATGACACTTTGTTTAGAACTGCACCAACTGACAGCTCCACCGTTCAATTTAAACACGTATCCGGTCTGTGATCTAGAATCGTCCGGATCAGTGTCAAAGCTTGCATCAACGTAACCATTTATGATGAGCTCTTTGTCACCTCCATATACGAGAAACATATCCTTAGTCCTTTTCAGGTACTTCAAGATGTTCTTGACCGCTATCCAGTGATCCACTCCTGGATTACTTTGGTACCTCCCTGCTAGACTTATAGCAAGGCACACATCAGGTCTGGTACACAGCATTGCATACATGATAGAGCCTATGGCTGAAGCATAGGGAACATCTTTCATCTTCTCTCTATCTTCTGTAGTGGTCGGGCATTGAGTCTTACTCAACTTCACACCTTGTAACACAGGCAAGAACCCTTTCTTTGCTTGATCCATTTTGAACTTCTTCAAAACTTTGTCAAGGTATGTGCTTTGTGAAAGTCCAATTAAGCGTATTGATCTATCTCTATAGATCTTAATACCCAATATGTAAGCAGCTTCACCGAGGTCTTTCATTGAAAAACTCTTATTCAAGTATCCCTTTATGCTATCCAGAAATTCTATATCATTTCCGATCAGCAATATGTCATCCACATATAATATCAGAAATGCTACAGAGCTCCCACTCACTTTCTTGTAAATACAGGCTTCTCCAAAAGTCTGTACAAAACCAAATGCTTTGATCACACTATCAAAGCATTTATTCCAACTCCGAGAGGCTTGCACCAGTCCATAAATGGATCGCTGGAGCTTGCACACTTTGTTAGCTCCCTTTGGATCGACAAAACCTTTTGGTTGCATCATATACAACTCTTCTTCCAGAAATCCTTTCAGGAATGCAGTTTTGACATCCATCTGCCAAATTTCATAATCAAAAAATGCGGCAATTGCTAACATGATTCAGACAGACTTAAGCATCGCTATGGGTGAGAAGGTCTCATCGTGGTCAATCCCTTGAACTTGTTGAAAACCTTTCGCAACAAGTCGAGCTTTGTAGACAGTAACATTACCGTCAGCGTCAGTCTTCTTGAAGATCCATTTATGGGCAAGTCAACCAAAGTCCACACTTTGTTCTCATACATGGATCCCATCTCAGATTTCATGGCTTCTAGCCATTTTGTGGAATCTGGGCTCACCACCGCTTCTTCATAGTTTGTAGGTTCATCATGATCAAGTAGCATGACTTCCAGAACAGGGTTATTGTACCACTCTGGTGCGGATCTTACTCTGGTTGATCTACGAGGTTCAGTAGTAACTTGATCTGAAGTTCCATGATCATCATCATTAACTTCCTCACTAATTGGTGTAGGTGTCACAGAAACCGGTTTCTGTGATGTACTATTTTCCAATAAGGGAGTAGGTACAGTTACCTCATCAAGTTCTACTTTCCTTCCACTCACTTCTTTCGAGAGAAACTCCTTCTCTAGAAAGGATCCATTCTTAGCAACGAATGTCTTGCCTTCGGATCTGTGATAGAAGGTGTACCCAACAGTCTCCTTTGGGTATCCTATGAAGACACATTTCTTCGATTTGGGTTCGAGCTTATCAGGATGAAGCTTTTTCACATAAGCATCACAGCCCCAAACTTTTAGAAACGACAACTTTGGTTTCTTGCAAAACCACAGTTCATAAGGCGTCGTCTCAACGGATTTCGATGGTGCCCTATTTAACGTGAATGCGGCCGTCTCTAAAGCATAACCCCAAAATGATAGCGGTAAATCTGTAAGAGACATCATAGATCGCACCATATCAAGTAAAGTATGATTACGACGTTCGAACACACCATTACACTGTGGTATTCCGGGTGGCGTGAGTTGCGAAACTATTCCGCATTGTTTCAAATGTAGACCAAACTCGTAACCCAAATATTCTCCTCCATGATCAGATCGTAGAAACTTTATTTTCTTGTTACGATGATTTTCAATTTCACTCTGAAATTATTTGAACTTTTCAAATGTTTCAGACTTATGCTTCATTAAGTAGATATACCCATATCTGCTTAAAGCATCTGTGAAGGTGAGAAAATAACGATATCCGCCACGAGCCTCAACATTCATCGGACCACATACATCTATATGTATGATTTCCAACAAATCTGTTGCTCTCTCCATAGTACCGGAGAACAGTGTTTTAGTCATCTTGCCCATGAGGCACGGTTCACAAGTACCAAGTGATTCATTATCAACTCTGCATCTTTTGGCTTCAACATTATGAATATGTGTATCACTACTATCGAGATTCATCAAAAATAGACCACTCTTTAAAGGTGCATGACCATAAAAGATATTACTCATATAAATAGAACAACCATTATTCTCTGATTTAAATGAATAACCGTCTCGCATCAAACAAGATCCAGATATAATGTTCATGCTCAACGCTGGCACCAAATAACAATTATTTAGGTATAATACTAATCCCGAAGGTAGATGTAGAGGTAGCGTGCCGACCGCGATCACATCGACTTTGGAACCATTTCCCACGCGCATCGTCACCTCGTCCTTTGCCAGTGTTCGCTTAATCCGTAGTCCCTGTTTCGAGTTGCAATTATTAGCAACAGAACCAGTATCAAATACCCAGGTGCTACTGCGAGCTCTAGTAAGGTACACATCAATAACATGTATATCACATATACCTTTGTTCACCTTGCCATCCTTCTTATCCGCCAAATACTTGGGGAAGTTCCGCTTCCAGTGACCAGTCTGCTTGTAGTAGAAGCACTCAGTTTCAGGCTTAGGTCCAGACTTGGGTTTCTTCTCCTGAGTAGCAACTTGCTTGCTGTTCTTCTTGAAGTTCCCCTTCTTCTTCCCTTTGCCCTTCTTCTTGAAACTAGTGGTCTTATTGACCATCAACACTTGATGCTCCTTCTTGATTTCTACCTCCGCAGCCTTTAGCATTGCGAAGAGCTCAGGAATTGTCTTATCCATCCCTTGCATATTATAGTTCATCACGAAGCTCTTGTAGCTTGGTGGCAGTGATTGGAGAATTCTGTCAATGACGCTATCATCCGGAAGATTAACTCCCAGTTGAATCAAGTGATTATTATACCCAGACATCTTGAGTATATGCTCACTGACAGAACTGTTCTCCTCCATCTTGCAGCTATAGAACTTATTGGAGACTTCATATCTCTCAATGCGGGCATTTGGTTAAAATATTAACTTCAACTCCTGGAACATCTCATATGCTCCATGACGTTCAAAACGTCATTGAAGACCCGGTTCTAAGCCGTATAGCATGGCACACTGAACTATCGAGTAGTCATCAGCTTTGCTCTGCCAGACATTTATAACATCTGGTGTTGCTCCAGCAGCAGGCCTTGCACCCAGCGGTGCTTCCAGGATGTAATTCTTCTGTGCAGCAATGAGGATAATACTCAAGTTACGGACCCAGTCCGTGTTTTTGAATACCTGAGTGGTAAAATAGACCGGGGTATGCGTGGAAACCAGGCGTATGGGTCATAGTTGCTTGAACAAACAAGTTGTATCCGGCTAGTTATGTTATATTACATTATGATTGTAAGAAACATCTTCTAGAGAGAATAGTTCCGTTAAGGGTTCCTTTCCCTGGGTGTGCATGCGTAAAAATGCATGTCCGAACTGTGATTGGAACAATCGCAATATAAGTAACATCTGGGGGTTCACAATGGGGTGAAAGCAAAAAAAAATCTTTAATCCACCGACAGAATATTCCCTTAAGAACGCTAGCTTTCGGCTTCACCCAGTCTGACGTACACGTCCGATGACCCGGTAGTAACAATTGCAAAGGTGCTCCCTTTATGCCTTAGCCAAACTAACAGGAATGTAGGGCATAAGCACAGGAGCCAGGCAACCCAGCTTGGCCAAAACTTACGTCATATCGATGCATATAATGGTGAAGAAAAGGTACATATGGGGAAAACGCGCATATGTGATGAGCTTGATGCTCAAAAAAGAACATTAACAAGCTTCTGTCAAAGAAGCCCCTAGGTATAATGGACGTACATATTTGAGTATATGTATGTCACAGGTGCACGGTTGAGCCGCACGAAAAGATTTAACGCTAATAAAAAAGGAAAAAGCGAAAAGAGAGGAAAAAGCAATGGGAACAATAAGGAGAAGGAAACGAACAAAGAGTTTGGTGGTAGCCATAGAATCTTTGGAGTCTGGCCGCGTTCCAAGGGTTCGGCTCTAGGCGATTGTCTGACGCATCACGCAGGCGGTACACTCCTCCAGTGAGAACTTCGTCAATGATGAAGGGATCCTCCCATTTGGGCTTGAGTTTGTCCTTTTTCTTCTCCGGCAAGCGTAGAACGAGTTTGTCAACATTATAAGTCTTGGCCCGTACTTCTCTACTTTGATATCTGCGGGCCTGTTGTTGATAAAATGTGGAACGGGATTTTGCGATGTTGCGCTCCTCCTCCAGGGCGTCTAGGCTGTCCTGCTGATCGAGCTCGGCCTCTCTCTCTTCGTACATGCGCACTCGAGGTGAGTCATGAATAATGTCGTAGGGTAGCGCAGCCTCTGCGTTGTACACCATGAAGAAAGGTGTGTATCCGGTATTGTGATTGGGCGTGGTCCGCTGCCCCCAGAGTACGGAGTCGTGCTCCTCAACCCAGTGCTTGTCTGATTCCTTCAAAGACCGCACCAGCCTAGGTTTGATGCCGCTCATAATAAGACCATTGGCCCGTTCTACTTGACCGTTTGTTTGCGGGTGATAGACATAGGCGTAATCGAGCTTAATTCCCAGATTGGCGCACCAATTTTTCACCTCATCGGATGTGAAGTTGGAGCCATTATTGGTGATGATGTTGTGTGGAACACCATAACGGTGTACAACACCGGATATAAAGTCTATCACTGGTCCGGCTTCGGCCGTTTTAACTGGTTTGGCCTCTATCCACTTAGTGAATTTATCCACCATAACCAACATATATTTTTTCTTACGGCCTCCACCTTTAAGGGGTCCGACCATATCAAGCCCCCAGACCGCAAAAGGACAAGTGATGGGGATTGTTTGCAGAGCGGTGGGTGGCATATGGCTCTGGTTGGCGAAAAGCTGACATCCGACGCAATGTTGGACAAGGTCCTGTGCGTCTGCTCGGGCCGTCGGCCAATAAAAACCTGTACGGAAGGCCTTGCTAGCAAGGGCCCGAGCTGCAGCGTGGTGACCGCCGAGACTAGCATGAATTTCAGCCAAGAGCTGCCGCCCCTCCTTCTCGGGGATACATCTTTGAAGGACTCCGGTAGCACTTTTCTTGTAGAGCTCTCCGTCATGAACCTTGTAGGCATTCGAACGCCAGACAATGCGACGGACCTCATTCCGATCCTCAGGGAGTTCTTTCCTATTAAGGTAGGCCAAGAAGGGTTCAGTCCATGGGGCAATGACTGCCATAATGAGATGGGCCGACGGTCTTATTTCGGTGGCTGAGCCCCCGATGATATCGGTGTGTTCAGAATCTGGGGCTATGTTTGGATCCGGACTGGTGTTGCCGCTCTCCCCTTGCCACACCACGGATGGCTTGAAAATCCATTCCAGAAAGATGTTAGGTGGGACGGGGTCGCGCTTGGCACCGATGCGATCAAGGACGTCCGCCGCTTGATTTATTTTCTCGAGCCACGTGATGAAACTCGATCCCCTCGAATCGAGCTAACTTTTTCAGGAAGGCATTGTGATAATCTGCCATCTTTGGATCTTTGGCATTAAAATCTCAATTTATTTGAGATATTGGGAGGTTTGAGTCCCCGCGCACTTCCAAGCGTTGTATGCCCATGGAGACGGCCATCCGAAGACCATGCAATAAGGCCTCGTATTCGGCTGCGTTGTCGGAGTCTGTGTATAGTATTTGGAGTACGTACTAGACTTCATCTCCAGTGGGGGACGTTAAAGCGACGCCCGCTCCTAATCCTAACAGCATTTTGGAGCCATCGAAATACATAACCCAGTTGGAATATGTGCCGTACTCTTTAGGGAGTTCGACCTCTGTCCATTCGGCGACGAAGTCCACCAGTACTTGGGATTTAATGGCCCGACGTGGCTTGTATGTTATGTCGAATGGAAGGAGCTCAATGGCCCATTTGGCAATCCGGCCCGTAGCATCGCGGTTGTTTATTATATCATTGAGCGGTACTTCGGAAGCCACCGTGATTGAACACTCTTGAAAGTAGTGTCGTAGCTTCCGGGATGCCATGAAGACCGCGTATGCTATTTTTTTTATAATGGGGATACCGGGATTTGCATGGTGTGAGGACAGTGGATACGTAATATACCGGCTTTTGAAGTGGGAATTTGTGTCTGTCCTGTTCTCGTTCTACGACGAGCACGGCACTTACCACCTGGTGTGTTGCCGATATGTATAATAACATGGGTTCACCAACGTTCGGCACGGCTAGGATTGGGTTGCTTGCTAGAAGGGCCTTTATTTCTTCCAGTCCGGCCGTTGCCGCATCCGTCCACTCGAAGTGATCGATGCGCCTTAGAAGGCGATAGAGTGGCAATGCCTTTTCTCCCAATCTGGAGATAAAGCGGCTTAAAGCTGCCACGCAACCGGCGAGTTTTTGGACCTGTTTAAGGCCCGTTGGTGTAGCCAATTGTGACAAAGCTTGGATTTTAGCTGGATTTGCTTCAATTCATCTATTAGAAACGATGAAGCCCAACAGTTTTCCAGTGGGGACGCCGAAAACACACTTTTCCGGATTGAGCTTGATGTCATATGCATAGAGGTTGTTTAATGTGAGACATAAATCATCTATCAGTGACTCGACGTGCCTGGTTTTGATGACGACGTCATCCACCTATGCTTCAACTGTCTTGCCAATCTGCTTCTCCAGGCATGTTTGAATCATGCATTGGTAGGTGGTGCCAGCATTTTTGAGCCTGACTGACATAGTGTTGAAGCAGAAAGGCCCATATGGGGTAATGAATGTCGTTTCAGCTTGATCGGAGTCCTTCATCTTGATCTGATGGTATCCGGAGTACGCGTCGAGGAAACACAGTGCGTCGTGTCCTGCAGTTGCATCAATGATCTGATTGACGTGAGGGAGGGGGAAGGGATCCTTAGGGCAAGCCTTGTTGAGGTCTTTGAAATCGACGCATAGGCGCCAGGATTTATCCTTCTTTGGTACCATCACCAGGTTTGCTAGCCAGTCCGGGTGTTTGATTTCTCTAATGAATTCAGCTTTGAGTAACTTGGCTAACTCTTCTCCCATAGCTTGTCATTTGGGTTCGAAAAACGCCCCAGTGTTTGATTGACCAGTTTATATCCCTTTAAGATATTGAGGCTGTGTTCGGCTAGCCTGCGTGGGATTCCTGGCATGTCAGAAGGGTGCCAGGTGAATATGTCCCAGTTTTCACGCAGGAACTCTCATAGCGCAGCATCGACCCACTAGAAAAAGGGCCTTTAGTCCCGGTTCTGGAAACGGGACTAAAGGGTCGGTACCAAAGCCTCCCCCTTTAGTCCCGGTTCTAACTGGAATCGGGACTAAAGGCCCTCCACGTGGCCGCTTCCTGGAGGTCCACCTTTAGTCCCGGTTGGTAACACCAACCGGTACTAAAGGAAATTTTATGATTTTTTTGAAAAAAAAAATTGAATTTTTTTTTGAATTTTTTTAGTTTCAAATTTCTGAATTATTTTAACCTCTAATCTCTAATCGCCCCTCATCACTGCTCAATTTAACCTTTAATCTCTAATCACCCCTCATCATTCCAAATCATCTAACTTCCCGAACGGTCACCCATCCTCTCACTACTCCAGCCTGAGCACGCTTAATTTCCGGGTTCTATTCTCCCTCGTTTCCAAGTCTGCACTTGTTGTTTTCCTGACAATAGTAAGATGTCAATCCTATTAACCCTCAGGAATTTAGCTTGAGCATGAAGTCACACATTTCACTGTTTGAGTTTGAAACTATTGTTCTAAAAATCAATAATTATTTAGTAACACTAATATTTCTTGAATAAGTAGTTTGACCACAGTTTGACCATAGTTGACCAAAATTCAAAAAAACTGAAATAATTATTTAGTAACACTAATATTCTTGAATAATTATTTAGTAACACTAATACTTCTTGAATAAGTAGTTTGACCATAGTTTGACCAGATTTAACAAAAATTCAAAAAAAAACTAAAATTTGAGCACAAATTTTTTTCCTTTTAGAATTTGAGGATTCTAAAAATTTGCAAACAGGTCATAGGCCGTCTCCATCGGATGCGGATTTTCGTGCTGAACATTTTGATATATTATACGTTTTTTTTCTGACATCGTATGCAAAAGTTATAGCCGTTTTACATTTTCCCTACACTTTTTGCAAAACATGTCCAAATTTAAGTTTTTAAATTTTCCTAACTAGTATATGTAGTAGCATAACTACATCTCGAAGGATTTTAATTTTTGAAACATTTTGATATATTATACGTTTTTTTCTAACATCGTATGCAAAAGTTATAGCCATTTTACATTTTCCCTACACATTTTGCAAAACATGTCCAAATTTAAGTTTATAAATTTTCCTAACTAGTAGATGTAGTAACATAACTACATCTCGAAGGATTTTAATTTTTGAAGTTTTTATCATTTTCTTTTGCTTTTCACAAAACCGAAAAGGCGATCCACAGGGGGGGTAGAGTTTCAAAATGGGACCTTTAGTAGTAGCGAGGGTTTTTACCCCTCGCTAGTACTATGGCATGTCCTGGAGGGGCACGGTTGAGACCTCTTAGTAGTATCGAGGGGTAAAAACTTAGTAGTAGCGCGGGTTTATAACCCTCGCTACTACTATGGCATGGCCCAGGGGCACGGTAGAGACCGTTTAGTAGTAGCGAGTGGTAAAAACCAGCGCTACTGCTATCAACTTAGTAGTAGCGAGGGTTAAAAACCCGCGCTACTACTATGGCATGTCCCGCGGGGCACGGTAGAGACCGCTTAGTAGTAGCGAGGGTTAAAAACCAGCGCTACTGCTATCAAGTTAGTAGTAGCGAGGGTTAAAAACCCGCGCTACTAGTAAGTAGCAGTAGCAAGGGATATAAACCCGCGCTGCTAGTAAGCGTCTGTGTATAAGCTTTTCCCTAGTAGTGATGCATCAACGCATTTCTTAAGTAAACAATGCATAGCACTAGTCTTTTCCCAAGTTCCGAACATTTTGATATATTATACGTTTTTTCTGACATCGTATGCAAAAGTTATAGCCATTTTACATTTTCCCTACATTTTTTGCAAAACATGTCCAAATTTAAGTTTTTAAATTTTCCTAAACTACACTAGTGCAGAACCGGGCAATAGCACCGGTTCGTAAGGCCCTTTAGTGCCGGTTTCGAAACCGGCACTAACATTTCGGCACTAAAGGCCCCCCCCCTTTAGTACCGGTTCAGCACGAACCGGTGCTAAAGGGCAACCACGTGGCACGAGCCAGCTCCGGGGGCCGGGAGCCCTTTAGTACCGGTTGGTAACACCAACCGGTACTAAAATGTTTGGGGGATTTTTGGTTTTATGATTTCTTTTTCATTTAATTTTGTGTTTTCCATTTTAATTGTTTTTTGTTTGCTGGTATTTTACGGTACTACACATTGTACACGTTATGCATATATATATATATAGAATTTCTAGTAGAACCAATCATATATATATCATCAATGTCTCACAAACCACCATATTAATTTACACATACACACATGTATAGCTATATACAATTTCTCCTACATATGCATGTTGCCTTCGGAGCCAGTGGCATTAGCCTAATTGGCGCCTTCGGAGCACGATGACAATTGGAAGTGGTTCATGACCTGTTCGATGGGGGCGGTAGCGGGTAATAGTATTCTCCCTTCGGATTTATGACCTGGTCGAGCAAAAATCCCGCTATTTCCTCTTGAAGTGCTTCTACGCGCTCCGTTTCTAGGAGCTTGTCCCGCACCTCTTTGAACTGTTAAGAAGGAGATCAATATGCATGTGTATTAGTTGTGTGACTAGATATCGATAATGGTGTAAAAATTGTGAATAGTGTTCTGACAAGCGTACCCATTCCTGTCTTTGAGATCTGCTCCTTTCGGACGCCATCATGCGAATGTTCTCGCAAACGCAGTATGCACACAGATTAGTCCCCTGCGCCTGCTTCAGGGCCTTTATTACGAGAATGGAATTTAATTTGATCAGATAATAATTAATCAAGCATGATAATTAAAGAGATGGCAGCTAGCTAGCTAGCTAGCTAGCTAGTACTACTTAATTACTTACCTTGGATCGAAACCATTTCAGCTGTGGTTTCCATTCGCCTTCCGTGACGCTGATGAACCTTGCCCAAGCCCTGCCCGCCGACAAAGAAAATGAATAAAGGGGTTATTAAATAGTTCATATCATGAAATGACGAACTAAATAGGCCGAGATATATAGTTAATAATGATTGAAATTACCTGTTGACTATCCCATACAAGATGTTGTAGTCACTATTTGCTTTGAGTAGCGAGTCTAGTATTTCAACTGTTCCGGCGTCAACTTTAATGATACACAAGATCTAGTGAAATCTGCATGCACACATGTTTGCATGTCTTAATTAAGCGAGCATATGTAAGCAAAAACATGTAGCTAGCTAGTAGGCAAAAACAGAGAATTTGTAGTACAAGAAATTGTGACTCACTCGAAGTTGTAAGGAAGTAGTATATCTTCATTGTATTTGAGGCGCTTCAAGAACTCTAGCATGCTGTCCTCTACCTGCTTTTCATAATACTTGCTCATTTTCCATGTGTATTGATTAACGGTGTTTGGGTCAATGAACCCAATGCCATAGCGTCCACCTTTTCTCATTTCATACATCTTCATCCTGCATAATACCACAGAAAAGAATATAGTGAGGATAATTACAGGTAATGATTGATCAAAAGGATCACTACAGCTAGCTTGATACTTAAATTACAGAAAGAAATCACTTACAGACAATAGCAACTGACGATAGATTTGTCGAGTGCGTCTTGATTGTATAACTGAAACAGTTCAGAATACTCAACGGCCACAGCTTTCTCATGGTAGTAATGATCCTTCTTGACATACACCATGAGGGACTCTCGATCGGATCTCTTGATAATGTCCATGTACCATTGATGCAATTCATACATTCTCGTTGGGAGCTTCTTGACATCTTCTGGCTCGACAAAAGGTTGGCCCCGGACATATTTCCGTTTTATTTCCTCCTCTGTAATCACAGGCATGTCCTCGATCTCGAGGAGTTGTCCAACAGTGATCTTGAGTTCTTCAGCCTGCATTATATGCTCCTGGGTTATTACCACATTGCCCACCTCGGGAACGTAAACTGTTTGGCCACAATAATATTGGGCGCGCGTACTGTCACGTGTTGTTGGCGGCACAACAAGCGGGGGGGGGGGGTCGATTGCGCCGCCTGTTCTCCCAGCTGGGCAACGGTTTTCCCGCATTTTTCGACAGCTGCTTGTTGTTTGCTCAAGCTCGAGCTCGCCTCCTTCTGTAGACGTTGTCGATGTAACTTCCTGATGTGGCGCTCATAGTCTGTGTCAACAGGCTTAGGAGCTGGTGGTTGAGCCATATGAATGAAGTGGTCAACTACTTCCACAGGCACTTTCTCCCTTGGTGGCGGTGGCGGTTTCGGTCCAAAATGGGCATCGACTTCTGCCCGCACTATGGCATTGGTTTTGCTCCTCGGTCCTATCGTAAGCCCTCACAGGAAGAGGAGTAGTGAGGTTTGGACCATATTTATATCGCTTGCCTCCGCCTGTACTTCCTGTACTATGACCTCGACTGGTACCGCTACGCACCATAGCTGCGGGGTGTCTCTTCTACGATTGCTGAGGCGGCGGAGATGGCTGACGGGGCTGAGTTGGACGAGGAGGAGTGGCCTGAAGCTGTGCCGGACTTGGAGGAGGAGTGGCCTAAGGTTGTGCCGGACTTGGAGGAGGAGTGGACGTCTGACGCTATGTCGGACTTGGAGGAGGAGTGGCTTGACACTTTGCCGGACTTGGAGGAGGAGGAGTGGCCTCACGCGTTGGTGGACTTGGAGGAGCGGGAGTCTGCTGACTCGGTGGCGGACTTCGACGAGGAGTCGGGTGACGCGGTGTCGGTGGCCTTCGAAAAATGATGCAATCCTTTCTCCATAGGATGATACGATGTTTGGCATCTCCGAGTGTGTGCTCCTCATCACCTCCAGGAATGTCAAGCTCTAGCCCCGAATATTGGTCCACCACCTCATCAACCAAGACACGAGCATAGCCCGCTGGAATCGGGTTGCAATGGAAGGTTGCCTCGGGGGAATTTGAAAAAGCAACGACGTCCGCCACCTTCATGGATATGTTCTTCATTTTGATGTGTAGCTCGCAGTTAGTGTTCTCCATGATGTCATCCACGGGGTATCTATCCAGCACTACTGCGTCGCCCGGGGCGGAACCCACGCTGCTTCTCGGCATGGATGGGGCGGTGGTATCCAATGCTGGATCATCCGCTAGCTGCTGCAGCTGCTGAGACCCCCTTTGCTGGCTAAGTGAGTCGATCTGCTCCTGCTGCCGCTGGAATTTAGCTGCCAATTCCGCTTGACTTGCTTCTAGGCCTTGAAGGCGTTCATAGTCGAGCTTCCTTTGCTCCTCCTCCATCTTCCTCTTCTTCTCTTCCGCAATCTTCTTTCTCGCACGGGTTCTGTAGTCGGTGTTCCAGTCCGAAAACCCCTCATACCACGGAATAGCGCCCTTGCCTCGTGTTCTTCCCAGGTGTTCAGGATTTCCCAGGGCACGCGTAAGCTCGTCGTTCTCTCTGTTGGGCTGGAACACCCCCGATCGAGCCTCTTCTATTGCAACAAGTAGCGCATCGTCGGCTCCGTTCAGACATGCCTTCGTCGAAACATTGCCTGTCTTCGGGTCCAACTCCCCCCCATGCGCATAGAACCAAGTCCTGCACCTGGGGGGCCAGCTCTTAGTAACCAGAGTGACACCTGCATCCTCCATCTCTTTCTCAGACTTATACCACTTAGGCATTGCCACCGCGTAGCCACCTGGCCCCAGCTTATGGAACTTATCCTTTTTTTCGGCATTCTTCTTGTTTATTCTCGACCGTTCCTTAGCTAATTCTAAATCCTTGAATTTCACGAAATCGTCCCAATGAGCACTTTGATTCTCTAGTATCCCCTCGAATACTGGAGTCTTCCTTCCTCCCTTGACGTACTTCTCCCACGTCATTCTCTTGTGGTTCTTGAATGCAACCGCCATGTTCCTAAAAGCAGCGTCCTTGACTTTCCGCACGTCTGCTTCTGTGAAATTATCAGGTAGGGTGAAATGTTCCATGAGAGTATCCCAAAGCAGATTTTTTTGATTCTCGTCGACAAAAGTAACATCTGGACGTGGATTTGCTGGCTTTCTCCATTCTTGAAGGGAGATCGGGAGTTGGTCCTTCACAAGAACTCCGCACTGACGAACGAACTTGTCCGCAATCTTCTTAGGCGCTAATGGTTCGCCATTAGGTTTGAATGCCTCGATATTGTACTTTACGCCCTCCTTCAACTTTTTGTTCGGGCCTCGTTTCGTCCTTTTGCCTGAAGATTTGCTCGATCCGGATGGCTGAAAGAAGAAAGATCGATTCGTTAATATATCTTCAACTCATTTAAAACATGCGATGATCACCAGATTCCTGCTTATATAAATATATATACCTCGCCGGTGTTTGTTGTTTCAGGATCAACATGTTCTTCGTCGTAGTTCATGACTTCATCTTCTCGGTCGTCGCGATCGAATATCATATCACCCTCTCCGGTGTTGTTTAGAAATTCAGAGCCATCAAAATCTTCTTCATTCTGATCATCATCTGGCCCGTGTATGATATCGAACATGGTATGTTCTCTCTCTCTGTCGGTATTGTCCGCCATAGCTTTTATTTAACTATGCCAAAAGAAATATAAAACAATTTAGTATAATCTCGAATAATAGATATAATCTCGAATACATCGTCTCGAATAATAGATATAATCTCGAATACATCATCTCGAATAATAGATATAATATTGAATACATCACTAGCTAGCTAGCTAGCAAGCTAATAAAGATCGAATACTACAGAGTAATCTAGGCCACTCGCGGTTCCTGAGGTGCGGGCGGTGGACACCCAAAGAGAAGGAACCATCACTGGATCATAGCTCAGGTGATCTCCCCAAAGAACCTGCCAGGTATTGGAGAACCTGACGTCCATAGCAGCCATGTAGCGATGGACGTGCTCGTCCTCCTCCCTGACACGGCGACGTACCACCTCCGGCGGGGCCGGCTCCCTCCGCACCGAAAGTGGCCCAGCGAATGCCACCAAAGGAGATGAGGGTCGACGACAGG
This sequence comes from Triticum urartu, assembly GCF_003073215.2. Classification (NCBI taxonomy): domain Eukaryota; kingdom Viridiplantae; phylum Streptophyta; class Magnoliopsida; order Poales; family Poaceae; genus Triticum; species Triticum urartu. Next base: position 431,654,646 of record NC_053027.1, on the reverse strand, counting down.
ACCCGGGGCAGGGTTCCTCACCAAGCGTCGCGCCCCTGAAGGTAGCACCTCCCAGTGCCAGCCCGGCGGAGCCCAGTCCCGGACATGGGTCCTCTGAAGCAGGACGTTGTCGCGGACGTGTCGACGGCGAGGATGCGGGCCGGGCATCGTCGACAACAAAATACTATATGCCGCAAAAGTAAAGTAAAATTTTTTAAATGATGGATTGTGATGATTTCATATATGCAAATTCTAAATTTTATAACTAAAAATATAAGAAACTAAAAAAACATCGATCATCGTCTAACAATTTGAAATTAATCTAATTCATCTAGCTAGCTAAAACTAACATTTCCAAAATTTCTAACATTTCTATATAACTAACATTTCTATAACATTTGACATTATATATATTATAACTAACATTTCTACATACTATATGACATTAATCTAATCTAATTAATTAATTCATCTAAAACTTTGTATGAAAAACAGAAAAACAGAAAAAACTAAAAGCTAAAAACAGAAAAATTATGTGTGTGTGCGCGTCTAGTGTGTGTGTGTAGTGTGTGTGTGTGTGCATGTAGTGTGTGTGTGTGTGCGCGCGCGTGTGTGTGTGCGCTACGGTCGGCGCCGGCGCCGGCGCCGGGTGTGCGCTATGATCGATTGGAGGGAGGAGAGGGGCCGGGGGAGGGGCTCACAGCGCGCGCGGGCAAGGTCGAGGCGACGGCGACGGCGAGGGCGAGGTTGATCCAAAGGCGACGGCGACGGCGAAGCGAGGGGATCGGCGACCGGGACGGCGACGGGGGTGCCGCGGAGTCGACGGGGACGACGCGACGAGGACGGGGGCGTCGCGGAGTCGACGGGGACGGCATGACGGGGGCGGCGACGGCGCGGGACGGGGCGGCGGCAGAGAGAAGTGGGAGATGAGAAACTGAAAATTTTCGAAATGTTTCTTATATAGGGGACACCTTTAGTACCGGTTGGAGCCACCAACCGGTACTAAAGGCCTGTTTTGGCCAGGCCAAGCGGGGGGAAGCACCCCCCTTTAGTACCGGTTCCTGGCTCCAACCGGTAATAAAGGCCCCCCCTTTAGTACCGGTTGGTGCCACGACCCGGTACTAAAGGGGGTGCGCTGCCAGGCGAGGGGCGCAGAAGTTTAATCCCACCTCTCTAGCCGAAGGGCGCTCACACCTGCTTATAAGCCCCGCCGCCGCTGCTGTCTCGAGCTCCTCTCTAAAGCAGGCCTTCTGGGCCTACCTCTGCTACTCTGCCCTGTGGGGCCTATTGGGCTTGCGGGCCTGCATCCTGGCCCAACAACAGGTTGGGTTTCTAGTCGTATGCAGGCCGCTGTGGCCCGGTAGGTGGGCTTTTTTCATTTAGTTTTTTCTTTTCTGCTTTATTTATTTTGTTTTATTTATTTTTAGTTGTTTTTTTGCTGTATTTAGAGTTTCTTTGTGAATATTTTTGATAGTTTTTAGAAACTTTCAGTTAGTGCCGGTAGTTTTTAAATTTGAATAGTTTAAATTTTGAATTATTTGAAATTTTTGTGAATCACTAGTTTGTGAATAACTTAACTTTAAAAATACATTTTCCAGTGATTCTTTTTTCTTATGTTTAATATTAGTGTGTTTTATCATTATGTTCAATTTGGTAATGCTTAAGTTATTTAAAAATGAAATGCCTTTGTAACGGATGAGTTTTCGTCCGAAACCCTGATACTTCGAAACAAATTGTCCATTTTGTACACGAAGTGCATCCAGTTTTTCCGGTAACCCTCTCTACTTTTTTGCACATGCTATGTGGGTGAAATTATGATACCATGCCAACTTTCATCCTTTTCTGAGTTCATTTGAAATGCTTTTCAATTTCAGGGTCATTTAGCTGAAAAAAATCAATAAATGCATGAAAGAATTTGCTTGCACATAAAATTTCTTCGTGTTTCAAATGCCAAAACACATAACTAGCTACCCTAATTAACTATTACAGAGATTTCCTCCAGGGTGTGAAACACGGAAGAAAGTGATGATAGTTAAGCCGATCACATCCCAGATCTTTGGGTGTGAAACTTTTTCTTCGCGTGCGTCCCTTTGCGTCGTAGCCATGGAAAATCTTCATCATTTAACGGGATGCTCGGGTCAATATTCACTGTGAATGGAGCAATTTCATCAAACTTTTCATAATATTCTGACTTGTCTGTCTTGTCATCCAATCCCACGATGTTTCTCTTCCCAGAAAGAACTATGTGCCGCTTTGACTCATCGTACGATGCATTCGCTTCCTTATCTTTTCTTTTTCTTGGCTTGGTAGACATGTCCTTCACATAGAAAACCTGTGCCACATCATTGGCTACGACGAATGGTTCGTCTACATACGCAAGATTGTTGAGATCCACTGTTGTCATTCCGTACTGCGGGTCTTCCGTTACCCCGCCTCGTGTCATATTGACCCATTTGCACCGAAAAAAGGGACCTTCAAACCACGTCGATAGTCAAGTTCCCATATGTCCTGTATATAACCATAATATGTTTCCTTTCCTGTCTTGGTTTCTGCATCAAAGCGGACACCACTGTTTTGGTTGGTGCTCTTCTTATCTTGGGCGATCGTGTAAAATGTATTACCATTTATCTCGTACCCTTTGAAAGTCATTATATTCGAAGATGGTAACTGGGACAGCAAGTATAGGTCATCTTCAATAGAGGTGTCATGCATGGTACGTGCTTGCAACCAGCTGGCGAAACTCCTGGTTTGTTCATGTGTAATCCAGTCATCAGACCGCTCCGGGTGTTTGGAGCGTAGCAAATTCTTGTGTTCATCCATATACGGAGCCACCAAGGCGGAATTCTGTAGAACTGTGTAGTGTGCTTCAGTGAGAGAATGTCCGTCCATACATATTATTTGTTCCCCTCCTAGCGTGCCTTTTCCATCCAGTCTGCCCTTATGCCGCGATTCAGGAACACCAATCAACTTAAGGTTAGGAATAAAGTCAATACAAAACTCAATGACCTCCTCATTTTGACGGCCCTTGGAGATGCTTCCTTCTGGCCTAGCACAGTTATGAACATATTTCTTTAAGACTCCCATGAACCTCTCAAAGGGGAACATATTGTGTAGAAATACAGGACCCAAAACGTTAATCTCTTCGCATAGGTGAACTAGGACGTGCGTCATGATGTTGAAGAAGGATGGTGGGAACACCAACTCGAAACTGACAAGACATTGCACCAAATCATTCTGTAACCTTGGTATGATTTCTGGATCGATTACCTTCTGAGAGATTGCATTGAGAAATGCACATAGCTTCACAATGGCTAATCGAACGTTTTCCGGTAGAAGCCCCCTCAATGCAACCGGAAGCAGTTGCGTCATAATCACGTGGCAGTCATGAGACTTTAGGTTCTGGAACTTTTTCTCTGTCATGTTTATTATTCCCTTTATATTCGACGAGAAGCCAGACAGTACCTTAATACTGAGCAGGCATTCAAAGAAGATTTCCTTCTCTCCTTTGGTAAGAGCGTAGCTTGCATGACCCTGATGTATGCCGTCTTTTCCGTGCATACGTTGCTGGTCCTCCCGTGCCTCAGGTGTATCTTTTGTCTTCCCATACACGCCCAAGAAGCCAAGCAGGGTCACACAAAGATTCTTCGTCACATGCATCACGTCGATTGCGGAGCGGACCTCGAGGTCTTTCCAATAGGGCAGGTCCCAAAATATAGATTTCTTCTTCCACATGGGTGCGCGTCCGTCAGCGTCATTCGGAACAGGTTGTCCACCAGGACCCTTTCCAAAGACCACCTTCAAATCCTTGACCATATCATGTACATCAGCACTAGTACGGTGGCGAGGCTTCGTCCGGTGATCCGCCTCACCTTTGAAATGCTTGCCTTTCTTTCTTACGGGATGCCTGCTCGGAAGAAATCGACGATGTCCCAGGTACACATTCTTATTAGCCAAATATATACTGTCAGTACCGTCCAAACAGTGCGTGCATGCGCGGTATCCCTTGTTTGTCTGTCCTGAAAGGTTACTGAGAGCAGGCCAATCATTGATGGTCACGAACAGCAACTCCTTTAGGTCAAATTCTTCCCCCATGTGCTCATCCCATGCACGTACACCTGTTCCATTCCATAGTTGTAAGAGTTCTTCAACTAATGGCCTTAGGTACACATCAATGTCGTTGCCGGGTTGCTTAGGGCCTTGGATGAGCACTGGCATCATAATGAACTTCCGCTTCATGCACAACCAAGGAGGAAGGTTATACAAACATAGAGTCACAGGCCAGGTGCTATGGTTGCTGCTCTGCTCCCCAAAAGGATTAATGCCATCTGCGCTTAGACCAAACCATACGCTCCTTGCGTCATCTGCAAACTCCTTCCCGCACTTTCTTTCGATTTTTCTCCACTGCGACCCGTCAGTGGGTACTCTCAACTTTCCGTCTTTCTTACGGTCTTCTCTGTGCCATCGCATCGCCTTGGCATGCTCTTTGTTTTGGAACAAACGTTTCAACCGTGGTATTATAGGAGCATACCACATCACCTTGGCAGGAATCTTCTTCCTGGGGCGCCGGCCCTCGACATCACCAAGGTCATCGCGGCAGATCTTATAGCGCAATGCACCACATACCGGGCAAGCGTTCAAATCCTCGTACTCACCGCGGTAGAGGATGCAATCATTAGGGCATGCATGTATCTTCTGCACCTCTAACCCTAGAGGGCAGACAACCTTCTTTGCTTCATACGTACTCTCGGGCAATTCGTTGTCCTTTGGAAGCATATCCTTTATCATTACCAGTAACTTTCCAAATCCCTTGTCAGATACACCATTCTCTGCCTTCCATTGCAGCAATTCCAGTGTGGTGCCCAGCTTTTTCTTGTCACCAACGCAATTCGGGTACAACAATTTTTTATGATCCTCTAACATGCGCTGCAACTTCTTCTTCTCCAAATCACTTGCGCAGTTTCTCTTTGCATCGGCAATGGCCCGACCTAGATCATCAACGGGCTCATCTGATGCCTCTTCTTCAGCTTCTTCCCGCATTGCCGGCTCAGCTTCTTCCCGCATTACCGGCTCAGCTTCTTCTCCCATTGTTGTATCATCGTATTCAGGGAACCCATGGCCAGGATAGCTGTCGTCGTCCTCTTCTTCTTCATTGTCTTCCATCATAACCCCTCTTTCTCCGTGCTTGGTCCAAACATTATAATGGGGCATGAAACCGGTCTTAAACAGGTGGACGTGAATGGTTCTTGACGTAGAGTAATTGTGACCATTCTTACAGCGAGCACTTGGACAAGGCATAAAACCATCTGCCCGCTTGTTTGCCTCAGCCGCAAGCAGAAAAGTACGCACGCCCTCAACGAACTGGGGAGAGCATCGGTCATCGTACATCCATTGCCGGCTCATCTTCATTACACAATACCGAATAGACCAAATTAATACAAGTTCATACAACACTTAAATGCAACAAACAAATAACTCTCTAGCTAAAGCATTTAAATGCAACAACAAATACGATCAAGATCGCAACTAAGGTAACAATGGATCCAACAGCATAATGATACCAAGCCTCACTATCGATGGCATATTTTCTAATCTTTCTAATCTTCAAGCGCATTTTCTCCATCTTGATCTTGTGATCATCGACGACATCGGCAACATGCAACTCCAATTCCATCTTCTCCCCCTCAATTCTTTTCAATTTTTCTTTCAAGTACTCGTTTTCTCTTTCAACTAAATTTAACCTCTCGGCAATAAGGTTGGTTGGAATTTCCGGTTCAGATACCTCCTAGAAAAAATTTCTATGTCAACTTGATGGGCATAATTTGCCATAAACACGAAATGCAACTAGTTTTAAAAGAGAATATACATACCACATCCGAATCATAATAAGGACTAGGGCCGACGGGGACGGATATCAAAACCATGGCACTATATGTATAACAAACAACGTACGGGTAAGATAATTATACGAGTAACTATATATCCAAATCACACAAACATCAATTTTTATATAAAATTTCATGAACAAGAGGCTCACCACAAGGTGGTGCCGGCGACGGGACGGTGCGGGCGATCGACGGTGGCTACGATGGAGATTTAGAAGGCACTAAGTAAACCACACCTACATATGCAAACTAAGTGTTATTTTTGACCTCAAATTGCATATAAATCAAATACTAGCACATATATATATATATCCTCCCAAATTACTAAACTCACAAATTAATCACTATATAAACCAATGCAAGAGCTAATCTAGCAATGAAAGATGAAAGGACAAAGTTGCTAACCTTTGTGATCATTTGAATGGATGAGGGCCTTCAAATCTTGTCAAATTTTGGGCAAATTTTGTGATGAACTCGAGAGGAAGAAGGGAAGAACAGAGGAGAGGGCCGGAGAGGGGAAAGGGGGAAGAACAGAGTGCTGGTGGACGAAGGGTTTATATAGGACGACCTTTAGTACCGGTTCGTGGCACGAACCGGTACTAAAGGTGCTGGAGGGGCCCCACTCTGGCAACATCCTGCCACCACTCTCATTAGTACCGGTTCGTGGCACGAACCGGTGCTAAAGGTTCGCCACGAACCGGTACTAATGAAAGCGGCCCGGCTATCCGTTGGAACCGGCACTAATGTATACATTAGTGCCGGCTCAAATACAAACCGACACTAATGTGCTTCACGTTTGACCATTTTTCTACTAGTGCTAGTAGATGTAGTAATATAACTACATCTCGAAGGATTTTATTTTTTGAAGTTTTTATCATTCTCTTTTGATTTTTTCAAAACAAAAAAGGTGATCCACCGGGGGGTAGAGTTTGAAAATGAGACCTTTAGTCCTGGTTTGAGACACAAACCGGGACTAATGGGCATCGCACCCTTTAGTCCCGGTGCGTGTCTCAAACCGGGACTAAAGGTCTAATCTTTAGTCCCGGTTTCGGACATAAACCAGGACTAAAGGGCATCGCACCCTTTAGTCTCGGTTCGTGTCTCAAACCGGGACTAAAGGGCTCAGGTGAACCGGGACTAAATCCTAAGCCGCACGAACTGGGACCAATGCTCACATTAGTCCCGGTTCATGACTGAACCGGGACTAATGTGAATATTGCCTCGTGACAAAAGCTCTGTTTTCTACTAGTGCGAGTTGTGCCCCGATAGATGCTGTCTTGTTGGGTTCCGTTGGATGGACCTGGAATTTGATTATTTCTTCTGCCAGCTTGAAGGAGGTGGATTTGGGTCGGTTTTCTAGGATCACATCGCCCCTGTCCACCGTGGAGCACAGTGCGGTTAACTCTTCGGCCGCGAGGGCTTCATATAATGCCTCAAGGGCAAGGGATGCGGTTTTATTTTCGGCGCGGAGTGCTATGTCCAGATCACTGGTGAGAGTGATTGTGCCCGGGCATCTTAAGCTTCATGTCCCCTTAATGAGGTCTAGCTTGGAAGCGTGTAAATGCATCTCGCCCCAAGAGGGCATGATATCTGCTGTTGAAAGGTGCCACTTGGAAGGTTATCTCTTCGGACCGATAATTCTTCGACGTGCCGAATACCACGTCAAGTGTGATTTTTCCCGTGCACCGCGCCTCCCAACTGGGAATGATTCCTCGGAAGGTCATGCTGCCTTGCTCGATGCGGCTCCTGTCTATTAAAATTTCGTGGAGTGTATCCTCATAAATGAGGTTTTGTCCGCTGCCGCTGTCCATGAGAACTTTGGTGAGCCGAAAGCCGTCCACGATTGGACTGAGGACCAAGGCGGCTGGTGCTTGGACTATCCTGTATTTTGGTTCGTCACTGGCATTAAAAGTTATAGCCGTGTCATTCCAAGGGTTTATTGCTGCGATTTGGCAGACTTCGGCGAGTTCGCGGAGTGCCTTTTGCGCCTATTGTTTGAAGCAAATGTCTCGAAGACTGTCAATACATTGAGGTTGTCGTCTTCCGGGGGGTGTTGTTCTGGGGTATTCTTGGTGAGGATATACTCGCCGCTCTTGGCCACTTGCCGTAGTATCCAACATGCTCTAAGGCTATGGGTTGGTATGTTATCCGGTGTTGTGTGTATTCTGCATGGCCCATCGAGCCATTCTTCCAGAACGGTTCTGTGCCCCGTAGTGGGCTTGTATTTAATACTGTTTAATTGGGATTGAGTTGGAGGAACCTTCTCAATGTTTATCAACCAACTTTGTAGTTAAATAAAATATATTCCTTGTTGTAGGGAAAAATTGGCTTTTCACAAAAACATGATAACCATAGAGGCTCCCTCCACCAGCCATATATGCATATAGTTAAACTATTTCATGTCCATTGCTCTATAGTGTTATTTTGCCAGCATATTCCATGTGCTGACCCATTTCGGGCTGCAACGTATAATGTTGCAGACTTTTCAGACAAAGAGTAAGGTGCACTAGGTCGTTGTCGTGCACTCAGCTATGCCGTTGGAGTTGATGGACTCATTTACCTTCGATGCTTCCGCAGTTATCTTATCTAGATGGACTTAAGCCATATTATTGTAATAAGTTCTCTTTTGAGACATTCGATGTAATAAGTGTGTGATTGCACTCTGTTACAAAACCTTCAAGTACTATGTGTGTCAGCATTACCGATCCAGGGATGACACTTATGCACACAGATTTGATCGTTTGAGGTCGGATCGCTACAAAAATAAATCATACAACTCATACCAATCTAGATCATGAATCAACCCAAAGACAAAGGATATGTACTCAAAACATCATAGGATGGCAACACATCATTGGATCATAATATGTGGCATAAAGCACCATGTTCAAGTAGGAATTACAGCAGGGTGCGGGAGAGTGGACCGCGTAAAAGAGATGAGGATGGTGATGATGATGATGGTGATGTTGATGAAGACGATCACCGTGGCGATGATTCCCCTCCCGATGGCACTCCGGCGCCACCGATAGAGAGGAGGAGAGGTTCTCCCCCTTGTGCTTCCTCCTCCATGGCCTCCCCCCTAGATGGGGAGAAGTTCTCCCACTGGTCCTTGGCCTTCATGGTGATGATGGCCCCTCCGGGATCCTCCTCCATGGCCTCCGGTGATGATGGCCCCCTCCGGCAGGGTGCCATAGAGGGCCTAGATTGATTTCTCATGGCTATAGAGGCTTGCGGCGGCGGAACTTCTGATCTAGGTTATTTTCTGGGGGGTTGTTTATTTATAGGAATTTTTGTCGTCGGTTTCACGTCAGGGGGGTCTCTGAGTCGTCCACAAGATAGGGGTGCGCGCCCTCCACCCTCTTGGACGGCTCGGGACTCTTCTGGTCCATCTCCGATGCTCCGTGGGCTTCTTCTAGTCCATATAAAATCATCAAAAATTGGCACGTCAATTGGACTCCGTTTGGTATTCCTTTTCTGTAAAACCCAAAAAAAAGGAAAAAAAATAGAAAATGGCACTGGGATCTAGGTTAATAGGTTAGTCCCAAAAATCATATGAAATAGCATATAAATGCATATAAAACATCTAAGATGGATAATATAATAGCATGAATACTTCATAAATTATAGATACGTTGGAGATGTATCAGCATCCCCAAGCTTAACTCCTGCTCGTCCTCGAGTAGGTAAATGATAAAAGAAATAATTTATGAAGTGTGAATGCTAGCAAGTGCATAAGTTTGATCAATGATAGTTCCAATCACTTTTTCTAGCATCATTATATATCATAACATTAGCTCAACTCATGAAACTTCTCATGATCAAGTAACAAGCTATTCACATGTTAAAGTATAGATCATAAACTTTCTTGAAAACTAACAAACCGTGCTCTTAGTCATCAAACAATTGCAATTCATCTTATTTTCGGGAAGGGTCTATGTAAGAGCTTTGATTTAGCAAACTCCACATACTCAACTATCATTTAATCTTTCACAATTGCTAACCCTCATGTGATATTTATGGGTTCAAAGTTTTAATCGGACACAGAGAAAGATAGGGGCTTATAGTTTCGCCTCCTAACCTTTTAGCTCAAGGGTAATGTCAACAATAATAATTTATGAAAACCTACATCCAAGTGGATATATATATATATATATATATATATACGGATCGATCCAACACAAAGTGCTTGCCAAAGGAAAAAGTGTAGAAAGGAAAGGTGATGATCACCATGACTCTTGTATAAGGGTAGAAGATAAAAGTAAATGATAGGCCCTTCGTAGAGGGAAGCAGAGGTTGTCATGCGCTTTTATGGTTGGATCCACAAAATCTTAATGCAAAAGAACGTCACTTTATATTGCCGCTTGTGATAAAGACCTTTATTATGCAATCCGTCGCTTTTATTTCTTCCCTATCACAAGTTCGTACAAAGCTTATTTTCTTTGCACTAATAGATCATACATATTTAGAGAGCAATTTTTATTGCATGCACCGATGACAACTTACTTGAAGGATCTTACTCAGTCCATAGGTAGGTATGGTGGACTCTCATGGCAAAACTGGTTTAAGGGATGTTTGGAAGCACAAGTAGTATTTCTACTTGGTGCAAAGAATTTGGCTAGCATGAGAGGGAAAAGCAAGCTCAACATGTTGGATGATCCAAGACAATATAACATTTTGGATATAGGAAAACATAACCCATCAAGTTGTCTTCCTTGTCCAACATCAACCTTTTATCATGTCATATTTAAATGAGTGCGCACAATTACAAAAGATGTCCAAGATAGTATATTTATATGTGAAATCTCTCTTCCTTCAATATTCTTTCATGAATTGTTCAAGTAACCAATTCTGTGTTTGCTAACTTTCAATAAATTTACCACCTATACTTATTATGTGTGAAGTCATTACTCCCCATGGTATAAGCATATGAAACATATATAAATTCAGATTTATTATATTCAATTCATTCAACTATTTACTCATAGGATATATGTGAAGCACATGAGTAAATGACAAACTACTCCAAAAAGATATAAGTGAAGAACACTGAGTAGTCAAATAATTAACTAGCCATGGGAGGATTCTTTTTCACTCAATATTTCATATCCAATGATTTTATTCAAACAACAAGTAAAATTGAAAATACGCTCCAAGCAAAACACATATCATGTGACGAATAAAAATATAGCTCCGACTAAGGTATACCGATAGTTTTGAAGACGAAAGAGGGGATGTCTTCCGGGGAATCCCCAAGCTTAGGCACTTGAGTCTTCCTTGAATATTACCTTGGGGTGCCTTGGGAATACCCAAGCTTACGGTCTTTCCACTCCTTATTCTCCTCATATCAATATCTCACCCAAAGCTTGAAAACTTCAATCACACAAAACTTAACGGAACTTCGTGAGATAGGTTAGTACGATAAAGAGTAAACCATTGACTTTGGTACTGTCAAAGACAAGTTTCATAATTGTTCTCACACAATTCCTACTGTACCATACCATTTATAGAATTTATATTGAGAAATATAAGCCATAGAAACTAGAAAACAAGCAAACTATGCAATGAAAACAGAATCTGTCAAAAACAGAACAGTCTGTAATGATCTGAACAGCAACCATACTTCTGCTACTCCAAAAATTATGAAATAAATTTGTGGACGTGAGGAATTTGTCTATTAATATTCTTCAAAAAAATTAAACTCAAAATCACTCTCTTGTAAAAAATGGTAGCTAATCTCGTGAGCGCAAAGTTTCTGTTTTTAACAGCAAGATCACATTAAGTTTCACCCAAGTCTTACCATAGGTCTTACTTGGCACTTTATTGAAAAAAAGCTATAAAAATGATTACTACAGTAGCTTAATCATGTAAACACACAAAAAAAGTAAGGGTAAATATTGGGTTGTCTCCCAACAAGCGCTTTTCTTCAGTGCCTTTCAATGATGCTCACATAAAAGAAAAAAATTGAAAAATAAAGAGAGCATCATGAATAATATATGTAGCACATTTAAATCTATGCCTAGGGATTTTGTGAGCACATAATTTATAGGAACAAGAATGAACTAGCATAGGAAGGCAAAACAAGTATAACTTCAAAACTTTAAGCACATAGAGAGGAAACTTGATATTATTACAACTCCTACAAGCATATATTCCTCCCTCATAATAATTTTCAGTAGCATCATGAATGAGTTCAACCATATAACCATCACATAAAGAATTCTTTTCATGATCTACAAGCATAGAAATTTTACAGGTCTTCACATAAGGAAAATTCTTCTCATTCGGAATAGTGGGACCACTAATTCCTAAAGTTGACACTCTTTCAAACCCGCTTTAGATGATAGTATTATTCATACTCCAAAATATCAGTGAAGTTCATGGAGCATTCTACAATTAATATAGACTAACCAATATCCAAGCTCAAAATATATAAGTGAAGCACACAAAGCATTCTATAAAACCATACTCAAAAGATTTAAGTGAAGCACAAAGAGCATTCTATAAGGTCATACTCAAAATATATAAGTGAAGACCATAAATCATTTTATAAATTGATGAAGGGACATATCATACTAGCATGGTTCTTAGAGAAAAATAAAAACACAAAGGACACAAATCATGTGAACAAAACAAAAACCGAGGTATACCGATAGTTGTTGAAGAAGAAAGATGGGATGCCAACCGGGGCATCCCCAAGCTTAGATTCTTGAGTATCCTTGGAATATTTACTTGGGGTGCCGTGGGCATCCCCAAGCTTGAAATCTTTCCTCTTTTTATTCTTCTCACATCGTTAACTCCTCGTTCTTTAAACCCTTCATCCAAAAAAACTTAACAAAAACTTTATGAGATCCGTTAGTATACTAAAGCAAATCACTATCTTTAGGTACTATTGCAAACTCATTCCAATTTCATATTAGAACTTTATATACTTTATTCCAACTTCACCATAGTTCATACCCCCCGATACTACCCATAGATTCGTCAAAATAAGCGATCAACACATAGAAAACAGAATCTGTCAAAAACAGGATAGTCTATAGTAATCTGGAAGTTTAGTAAACTTCTGTAACTCCAAAAAATTCTAAAAAACTATGAAAATTAAAAAAAATTGTACAGAATTAATATTCAAAAAGTTTCAGACCCATTTGACTTTCCAGTAAAAAACGTAAATTCACGCACTACAGCCAAAGTTTCTGTTTTTGTACTGCACATAGTAAACAAGCAATCTAATCATCCTAAAACCAAAGCTTGGCACATTATTTTTATCATACAATGGATATATACAAGGAGATAATTATTTTCAGAGAAGCTTCCATGAAAAAATTTACATTGTTTCCATGAGCATGAACACAAGTGTTCAAGGTCGACCCTCACTTCTTTAATGCATAATCTTCCAATCACTTCTCTTATTGAAAAACTTTTTAGGCATGAGAGGCAAGTATTTTTTTGGTATATTAATTCTTTTAATTTTTTTTGTATGTTTCACCCACAACTAAACAGAAACAAAAAGGAAAAACAAAATCTACTTAGTGAAGAAAGCAAACAAGCACACACGAGAATATCAACCCCACGCTATTGCTCCCCGGTGATGGCGCCAGAAAAGAGCTTGATAATCCCCAAGTGTAGGGAATCATCGTAGCAATTACCAAAGGTGGAAGTGATAAGTATGTAGTGTCGAACCCAGAAGGAGCTAAAGGTAAGATCAATATTCTCTCAAGTCCTATCTGCCACTAATACGACTCTATGTACACCGAACATTTGCTTCAAACTGGAAACGAGAAATAAAACTACGTTGTGGGTATGAAGAGGATAACTTTGCATGATATTGGAGAGCTAAAACATAAAAGTAGGTTCTGTTATCATGAAGATAGAATATATTACTAAATATCATAAATAGCGAGTGTGGAATAATGATGGGTCGGTGTGCGGAATTATCCTAGGCAATTGTTAACAAGACCGGTAGTCGTCATTGCAATTTCATATGAGGGAGAGGCATAAGCTAACATACTTTCTCTTCTTGGATCATATGCACTTATGATTGGAACTCTAGCAAGCATCCGCAACTACTAAAGATCATTAAGGTAAAACCCAACCATAGCATTAAACCACCAAGTCCCCTTTATCCCATACGCAACAATCCCCTTACTCGGGTTCATGCTTCTGTCACTCAAGCAATCCACTATAAGCGAATCATGAACGTATTGCAATAGCCTACATCGGGAATCCCTCACGCTTGCGCGACACAGAGGGCACAATAGGACAGTACCAAAATAAAACATACAACACGTACCAATCTAGATCATGCATCAACCCAAAGACAAAGGATATCTACTAAAAACATCATAGGATGGCAACACATCATTGGAGCATAATATGTGGCATAAAGCACCATGTTCAAGTAGGGATTACAGCGGGAGAGTGGAACGCGTAAAAGAGATGAGGATGGTGATAATGATGATGATGTTGATGAAGATGATCACCGCGGCGATGATTCCCCTCCCGATGGCACTCCGGCACCACCAAGAGAGAGGAGGAGAGGTTCTCCCTCTTGTGCTTCCTACTACATGGCCTCCCCCCTAGATGGGGAGAGGTTCTCCCTCTGGTCCTTGGCCTTCATGGCGATGATGGCCCCTCCGGGATCCTCCTCCATGGCCTCCGGTGATGATGGCCCCCTCCGCCAGGGTGCCGGAGAGGGCCTAGATTGATTTATCGTGCCTACAGAGGCTTGCGGCGGCGGAACTTCCGATCTAGGTTATTTTCTGGGGGTTTCTGTATTTATAGGAATTTTTGGCATCAGTTTCACGTGAGGGGGTCTCCGAGTCATCCACTAGATAGGGGGCGCGCCCAGGGGTGTAGGGCGCGCCCTCGACACTCGTGGACGGCTCAGGACTCTTCTGGTCCAGCTTCGATGCTCCGTGGGCTTCTTCTGGTCCATAAAAAATTGTAAAAAATTGGCATGTCAATTGGACTCCATTTGGTATTCCTTTTCTGTAAAACTCAAAACAAGGAAAAAACAGAAACTGGCACTGGGCTCTAGGTTAATAGGTTAGTCCCAAAAATCTTATAAAATAGCATATAAATGCATATAAAACATCTAAAATGGATAATATAATAGCATGAATACTTCATAAATTATAGATAAGTTGGAGACGTATCACAGGGTGTTTGAGAACAAGATGATCGAAACATGGTCTTCCGAAGAGTTCCTCTGACCACTGTCCGGTGCCCATCCAATCCTACCGTAGTTCTACATCTGCTAGCACCGTCCCAGCAAGAGTCACCACTAAGGTCAACCAAGCCAGAGTCCATAGTGACTTGCGGTTGCGCATGTTAGCTTCCGGGCATGAAGTATTCTTCCATCTCTTTGAGACTGGGTGGAGCTTTCCGCATGATATCACGACGCTTCTCCGGAATCACTGAGTACTAGACGCACCAATGTACCCTTCTTAACCATTCTCCACCCAGAGGTATATTGAATTCTTGTCTTGAGTCTTGAAGTCACCTTGAAGAAGCAGTCCTTTGTTGATGC